>NW_022959769.1:0-249 GCF_012274545.1 Fukomys damarensis | reverse complement strand
ATAATTTTCACAATAAGTGAAAAAATATATGAAATCTAAACTTCCACTTCCACAAATGAAGTGTTATGCATGCATGTTGCTCATGTGCGTGTTGGCCATGGTGGCTTTCATGCCACAGTAGAGAAGGTAAGCAGCAGAGGCAGAGATGGTGCGGAGATTGGTGGCTGCCTCGTTGATTTCCTGGCCCCTTCCAGGAAGAATTTGGTGGCCTCTGCTCTCTCTGTGCTGAGTGGGGGCTCTGTGGTAGCT
>NW_022959768.1:0-282 GCF_012274545.1 Fukomys damarensis | reverse complement strand
GATTCCCTCACTAGTCAGATGTCTGTCTGCATTACTACTGGTTTGATGAACCGTGCAGAGCTGCCCAATCTCATGGTCCTAATGAGCATTGTTTGGGAAAGCAGGTTCACAAGTTCTTGATACCTCACAAATACATGTTAGCTGTTTTGTTTTGCTTTCATGATAATGTACATCGAACCCAGGATATCACACTGAGCTATTTTCCACAGACTCTCCTTCATCTTTTTCTTTTAGACAAGGTCTATCTAAGGTTGCCCAGGCTGAGCTTGGACTTGCTATCAT
>NW_022959767.1:0-366 GCF_012274545.1 Fukomys damarensis | reverse complement strand
CTCAAGTATACAGGCTGCTCATTACCAGTCGTGACTGCCTTGGGGATTCAGGTCGCCTTGGCCTTTTGGTGCAGTAAGGCCCATGGAACTGATCTGCAGGCCTGAGAGAGTCATCAGCCTTCCTCCTCTTTCCTTTCCCATTGTAAAAGTGCTCTTGTGCACCATCTGAAACACAGGTCCCATTGTGCATCGTGCAGTCTCTTGCTACTCTGCTGTCTTTTCAGAGATGAGAGTCAGAATTGTGTGATTGAATTACTTTTCACCCTCTCTGTGTTTAAATTTTTGCAATAAAGTAATTGCTAGGGACTCCTGCGTCATAGTCCAACCTCATATTAGTTTGTGCCCCTGAGACTCAATCATGTAAGT
>NW_022959766.1:0-220 GCF_012274545.1 Fukomys damarensis | reverse complement strand
TTGCTGGTCTATATGCAAGAGCAGAGGCAGGCCGAATCCACAGTGCACACAAACTGCCCCTAGTGTGTTTAGGTCACACTCACAAATGCCTTCAAAGTACTTAAGTACGTGCCTCTCCCAGTGGAATGCAAATGTGAAAATAAGACAAAAGTAAACACTGTGCTGACTAAATAAAGCTCATCAGGAGACGCTCTTCTGCTGTACATCTGCACTCTTGCTG
>NW_022959765.1:0-1506 GCF_012274545.1 Fukomys damarensis | reverse complement strand
TCTGCCGGAGGTGGGGGCTGGAGGCTCTCTCAGCTCTGGAGGGTGTGATCTATTCCTAGGCCTTAAACGCCATTGCGCACGTGTGTGTGAATTTTGGCGCCGGGGTGAAAAGTACACTGTGCAGATGTACACAAGTTGGAGGAGGAGGGGCTGACCAATCACGGGTGGGCCAGACAGGACCAATCCCCAGGGACAAAGTATTCAGGCTGCAAAAGGCAGAAAGCGGGCAGGATGCCTTCAGGGACTCCTGGGCTTTGGTTACAATGACTCTCTAAGCCTTGTGGCCAGCATAATTCAGTCTTGCTCTCTTGCAGCGGGGAGAGTCCACCCTGACTCTCTTCCCCAGAATGCCCTGCCACCCTGTGAAGATTTCCTGCTTTTCCACAGGCTCCTCAAGGCCACCATGATTAGTCCTGCTGTAGCCTCACAGCTTTGAGATTGCTATTGGTGTGAGGCTTTGCCTAACCCCAGAGGGTCATCAGTTCAAGTGGTCACTCTTGTTTCAGAACTTTGGTCCCTGGAAGGGGCTGTTGACCTTCATTCAGTAAGGGGTGAGTTCTGGCTTCTGTTGAGGCAGAGGCAGTTGAGGGAGGGGTCTGATTCAGCCTGTGGCCTATTGATTTGCTGCTTTGGGGGTAGGTCATGTAGGCCACTGAGAGGAGCAGCAGAGCAGAAGGTTCAGGGCTGGGAAGAGATCTGAGGGCACTGAGGTGGAGGTGCAGCCTCTGCTGAAGTCAGAAGATATAGAGGCCAAGCTGAAGGAAGAGGAGGAGGAGCTGAGGACCCCCACCCATCAGCCTGAACCTGTGGAGTGCACAGGGCAAGTGTTCCTGGTAGCTGGAGGTGAAGGGTGTTGGGAGATCACCAGAGGTTCTCAAAGTATCTGCTCCCCACCATCTGGCCCAGGCCTAAGCTCTGCTTGTGCCGCATCACTGCAAACCCTGCTTGTGCCTCTGGAACCACTGGGAGGATTACATGTGGCACCTAGAGTGGTGACTATGTGTGCAAGGTGGTCCCGAGGTTGGTGAGGGCAAAGCTGATGCCCACCTAGAGAGGGGTCCACGAGATGCCGGTGACTTCCATTTGGAAGGGAGCTCAGGAATGGGGCTAATGGGCAGAGCACTAGGGAGCAAGCACCCAGAGGGTGGCACTCCAGGAAGACTAGAAAAGTGGAATCATGAATCGAGTGGAGCTAAAGGGCCGGCCTAGAGGTGCTGTGGGGAACAGGTCGGGCGTTGGGGTCGGGGAGTGCGGGTGGGGCCAGCTGGACTCTGACCCTCTCCTGGTGCTCAGCACCAGGGGCTGCAGGAGTCTGAGAAGATGCAGTGCAAGCCAGGGCTGGGCCCCTGTCTGCGGCTCAAGCAGGCCCTGGAAGAGCTGGTGGCTGGGAGCAGGTAAGCTGAGATCCAGACCCTCCAGCGGCTTTCACCCCGCCAGCTGCTGAGTGAGGCAGACTCCTGGGGGCTGTCTGGACTCAAGGGGGCTCTGAACCTCAACACTTTACAG
>NW_022959764.1:0-229 GCF_012274545.1 Fukomys damarensis | reverse complement strand
TCCCGCACTGCCTGCATATTCCGAGGGTCATTCATCTTGACACCGGACCTCTGGCTGGACGTGGAGACACCTCCTACACCGTGATGACTGTCACCTGGAAATAACTGAAAACCACATAAACATTCCCACTGACCTTAAATAAATGTCCCACCTCCATTACTCTTTAGTCAAAAATCTCCATAAAGGAGATAATGTGACCACTATGAGAGAAATGGCAATGAACAGAAAG
>NW_022959763.1:0-377 GCF_012274545.1 Fukomys damarensis | reverse complement strand
TGGATGCTATTGTGAAAGGGGTTGTTTCCTTCAATCTCTAAATACATTTCCCTCCCTCTGCATCCCCTGTTCCACCTCAGCAACACTTTATTCCAGTTGTAACATACCTCCAACAAAATCTAATCTATTTTCACCTGCTAACCTTTCTCTCACCTCCCTCTCCTCTCACTGACTTAACCCCTTTCTTTTCCACGTCTTCTCTACTTCTCCTCTCCCCCACATCACAGAGTAACTATCAGTAGCAGCACATGATAGTCTCTAAGGGGCACTGATAAAAGAGCAAAACTGTCAAGACAAGTTTTAATGTTCATGAAGGAGGCCTGAGTGGATCTATGGGAACTCTTATAATCAGTAGGAATTATCTCCCTACAACACAG
>NW_022959762.1:0-242 GCF_012274545.1 Fukomys damarensis | reverse complement strand
CAAAGAAAAATACAGCAGAGCAGAGAAAATTTTAAAATAAACTGGATCCAAGATGTTCACAAACTGATCACAGCACAGATCCAGAAGGTCAGAGGACAGTAACACACAAAAAACCTCATATATACAACAGGATACATTATATTTTACGAAGGAAAACATCCAGCATCAATAAAATTCTACACTGTGTCATTCCATTTATATGAATTTTATGGAAAAAATGTACAGCTTATGAAATCAATATA
>NW_022959761.1:0-258 GCF_012274545.1 Fukomys damarensis | reverse complement strand
TGAATAATAAGGTTATGAGAAGCATTAGCCATATTCTCGCTGGGGAAAGTAACCAGGATAGCCCATTCCAGATCCTTGACCAGAATCCCCGTGACCCAGACTGGAGGATCTCAGAAGCATACCTAGCTAATTTCTGTGGTGGGTATCTCCTTATGCCAGATTTACAAGCATAAAAACCTCATTCCTCCTGTGGGGATGGACATGGCCCCAATTTTTCAGCAGTCAGAAGATATGGTCCTCTCTGATTTGTAGGGTCAC
>NW_022959760.1:0-206 GCF_012274545.1 Fukomys damarensis | reverse complement strand
CTCCTCCACTGGGGCTGAGGCTAAGGTTCAATCTCATGCTGATACTCACTAGGAAAGCCGCACACTGATACCCAGGTGCAGACACTGTGAGGCTGTCACTCACCGGAATCCTCCTCCTAACCCTTACCCTCAGCCTGAGCCCCGGGGGAGTGACTTCCCTTCCTACGTCATTCCGAACACTGAAAGTCGCATGAACGGGGGCCCCC
>NW_022959759.1:0-441 GCF_012274545.1 Fukomys damarensis | reverse complement strand
GTAAAATTTATTAACACCTTATGTGCACTCTATCATTTTTTGACGCAACTCTGTTGGGTAAATTCCATTATTATCCCTCCAGTTGTTGCTGTTTGTATTGTTTTCAGTACTGAAGATTGAGCCCAGGACTGTCACACTGTGCTGTATCCTCAGCCCTTTTAAATTTGTTTTCCAATTTTGAGCAAAGGGCTCACTAAATTGTGTAGGCTGGGCTCAAATTTGTAGTCCTCTTGCCTCAGCCTCCCAGAGTTCAGCACTGCCATCACGTCCCACGATTATCCCCATTTTATAGACAAGAAAACTGAAGGCAGGCAACTTTCCCAAGATACCCCAGCTCATGAATGACAGAGCTATGGCTTGAATCAAGGAAACTGAACTTCAAATGCTGAGACAATAACCACACTGTCTATTTCAAGTTAAAAGCGGGAAATGGTGCCAGGT
>NW_022959758.1:0-212 GCF_012274545.1 Fukomys damarensis | reverse complement strand
TTCTTCTGCCTCTGCCTTCTTTAGAATCCAGGGGGATCCCAGGTTCCCTCTGTATTCTTCCTTGGGATAAACACAGCAAAGTTGGGGGCAGGAACAGGATAATCGAATCATTTATTGTACACATAGTTATACTATTAAGAGTGAAGAGTCTACTAAACAGATAGCTTGCTGGGACAAAAGGACTAAACTAGCACTGTTACAGCAAAGCTGGG
>NW_022959757.1:0-266 GCF_012274545.1 Fukomys damarensis | reverse complement strand
TGTCAGTTACCCTAGGGCACCAGGTGATGCCCACCAGCCCCCAGCAGTCCCCTGGGACTGCCACATCTTGGCCAGTAGTGGACACAGTGGACACAGGAAGTAGAAACTCAGGGACTCAGAACTGTGCCCTTGGGGCTGGGAAAGCGAGCTGAGGAGATGAGCCGTGGGACCATGTGCTGGCCTGCAGGAGTCTGGGACCGCGCGGGGAGAAGGAGGGTGGCAGCCAGGGACAGGAAGTGGAGCCCAGGACCGCGGCCAGACAGCAT
>NW_022959756.1:0-222 GCF_012274545.1 Fukomys damarensis | reverse complement strand
GTATTTCCATCTTAAAACGGATTCAGCTAAATTTCAGAGATAACTAGAAAGACCAGTCTACATAGGTTGATGATTGGATTAGACTTTACTTGGGGTTAGGGCCCTGAATTTGTGGCTCTCCGTACACCTAGAAATTTTCATTCATGTCAGTGGAATACAATGCAGTCACAGGAAAATCATTTATTTCCTGTGCTTAAATTTCATCAGGACATTCATGGGAAA
>NW_022959755.1:0-756 GCF_012274545.1 Fukomys damarensis | reverse complement strand
TGTCTCTAATTATTCGTTTATCTTAAACTTCACTTATTATCACAAGGTTTTTGTGCTTCATTCTGTTACTATTATATGTGGCATTTATTGCATCGTATGTGTTGAGCCATTCTTTCACCGTGAAATTAATCCCCCTTAATGATTTTTAAAGATTGGATTTGTTTCCTTCTTTTATTTAGTGGAAGTTCTTTTGTACCTATGTGCTTGAGGGATATCAGTCTGTTGCATCCTTCTTTTGTTATCAACTGATTTTTGAGGTAGGGTAATGGTACATGGTATTTGTCTTTAAACATTCTCTGAATTTCACTTTTCTTCAATATTTTAGCATGAATTGGTATCAGTTCAACTTTCACTGTTAGAAATTAAGCAGAAAAACCAATTCCTGGGGCTTGTTGTTATTTTATTTTGTTTTATTTTCTTTTGTTTCATACTGAGGATTGAACCCAGAGCTTTTTCACGGAGGTACATATCAAGCCAGTTTTTGAGACACGGTCACCAAGTTGGCCAAACTTATCTCAAACTCATGATCCATCTGTCTCAGTGCTCTAGAGAGCTTTGATTTCAGTGATGTATCACTATGCCGTGCTCCTGGGCTTTTCTTTGACAGATGCAATTTACCTGGGTATTTCTTACTCAAACTGACAAAATCAGTTAACTGTCGCAAGGAGCCTCTATTTTTCTTATCTGTCTTGTATGTCCTAATTTATAGTTACACCAAAGCATGCAAAGATTTATTTTCTCCATATCTTCATCAAT
>NW_022959754.1:0-379 GCF_012274545.1 Fukomys damarensis | reverse complement strand
TCCCCAATTCTAAACAATGTCATTAAATTTTTCTTCAAAGAATAATTTATATTTCTGACTCAAGCACTACATTTGAAAGTTTGCAGAAATAGCAACCTGCAATATTCCTTGTGGTTGACAAAGAATAGAAGCCAATCCCAGTGGTTCACATTTGGTTATGCATGGGCAGCCAGTTGGAAAGCTGGTTAGGCTAATGTCTCATTTTCAAGTTAAAGGTGTTTCTGCATCATTAAAACTCCATGTTTATGGCAGGAGAGAGAAATTCACTTGGAAAAAGTATAGCCGATTTACAACATGACATTTGATCCAATTCAATATGGTATACTGAAGATTATCACACACTGGTAGGGTTAACTATAATGATGAAAGATTGTCAGTG
>NW_022959753.1:0-220 GCF_012274545.1 Fukomys damarensis | reverse complement strand
ATTGCTCTGGCTTTCAGAGACCTCAGGGTTATGGCGGTGTAGGCCTGTAATCCCAGCTACTTGCGAGGCTAAGGCAAGAAAATCAAAAGCTTGAGAACAGCCTGGGCAATTTAGTCAGACTCAGTTATAAAACAACAAAAAAGGCTGGTGGTGGTAACACACTCCTATAATTGCAGCACTCTGAGATGGTAAGGAAGAGAGATCCGAAGTTCAAATCCAG
>NW_022959752.1:0-229 GCF_012274545.1 Fukomys damarensis | reverse complement strand
CCTCCTTTGTTCCTTCCCTCTCTTCTTTCTTCCTCCCCAATCCGTTTCTCTCCCTCCCTCCCTCCCTTCCTTCCCAAGAAATGACCCCTGGCTGAGTCCTGATGGCTACAATCCAGTAGAGCAGGGATCCCTAGCTGCAAGCTGGGGAGCAGTTGCTCGAGGTGATGGGGGGCACGGATTCCAGGTCCCTGTGAGGAGCAGGGCAGCTCATCTGCAGTGGCAGGTCGGA
>NW_022959751.1:0-725 GCF_012274545.1 Fukomys damarensis | reverse complement strand
GTCTTTGATTTCTTTCATTAGTGGATTCCTTTCAATTTTTTAGATGCTAGTGTGAAAGGAATTGTTTGTCCCACTTCTCTCTCAGTGAGTCTGTTTTTCATGTACAGGAATGCTATTGATTTTTTTGTGTGTGTTGCCATTGCATCCAGCTACTTTGCTGAATGTGGTTATTAAGTCTAGAAAACTTTTGTTGGATCTGGGGTCTTCTAAATAGAGTATCATGTCATCTGCAAATAATGGCAATTTTAATTCTTCATTCCTTATCTTTATTGCTTTAATCTCTTTCTCTTATCTAATTGCTGTGGTTAATGTTTCCAAAACTATATTGAACAGGAGTGGAGATAGCAGACATCCTTATGTCATCCCTGATTTTAGTGGGTAGGATTTAAGTTTTTGACCATTTAGAATGATATTGTCTGTTGGTTTTTCATAGATGACTTTTATCAGATTGAGGTAGACACCATCTATTCCAATTTTTTGGGAAGGCTTTTATAAAAAATTTTGAGTTGTATTTTGTCAAGTGATTTTTCTGCATTTTTGAAATGATCATATGGGTTTACATTTATTGATTTGCATATGTTGAACTATTCCTGCATTCCCGGGATGAATCTACTTGGTCAGGGTGTATGATCTTCTTAGAGATCTCCTGAATTCTATTTGCGAGTATCTTATTAAAGATTTTTGCATCTATATTTATTAGTGAGATTGGCCTATAGTTCTCTTTT
>NW_022959750.1:0-425 GCF_012274545.1 Fukomys damarensis | reverse complement strand
CCTAAGTGAAATAAATAAGGCACACATATGTAAATACCGAATAGTTTCTCTGGTGTGAATAATTGGCAATAATACAGAAGATCCTAAGAAGGTACATTGAGAAATGGGAAGAAAGGAGCTAAAGGTGTAGGGAAGGTGGGATGGGTAGGGGAAGGGTAATAAGGGAAAAGAAAAAAATGTGAGATAATGAAAAGATGGAAATAATGTGTTTGCAGATGGGGAGGGGAGGAGGGGGTGAAGAGAAGGCAGGGACAAGGGGAAAAAATGAGAACCAAGACTTGTTATGTAGAGGTACAAGATCCCTGCAATGAATGTAACTGTACTGTATCCCTAAAATGTACCAATAAGCACAATTAAAGCTTAAAAAAAAAACCTCTATTGAGAGTTTTCACAGCAGGATAAATGAATGTGAAGATAGAATTTCA
>NW_022959749.1:0-201 GCF_012274545.1 Fukomys damarensis | reverse complement strand
AACGCACAACCTGATTCCTAAGTCCCCATAAGGTGGTACTTGAAATGCTCCACTGTGGCTAAGCCTAACGTGAAATCTCATTCGGATACTAACTAGGTAACTCACCCCGAATACCACGGTAGAGAAATTCCAACGCTGTCACTCACTGGAATCCTAATCCTAACCCTAACACTAACCCTGAGCCTGGAGGAGGGACTTGTA
>NW_022959748.1:0-638 GCF_012274545.1 Fukomys damarensis | reverse complement strand
ATGGAACTTGGAACCTTGCACTTGTGAGGCAGGCGGCAGAACCACTCAGCTAAATCCCCAACCCCTATGTAAGAGATTTCTAATGAGATTTTATTTTATCTCTTTTAGACCATCCCCTGATTTCTCCTGCAGCTATGGCCATATTCTCCACTTTGTTTCTAGACTTCAAACAGGACTGCTTATTTCACCTTTGTATAACATAATCCACACATTTGGTTACTTATTCTATCCTACATTTGTGATTTTGCTGTGTTTTGAAGGCATTTCTCCCCTTCCTTCATTGTAAAAAGACAAATGAAATTTATTATGTGCTATCTTATCATTCTTTTATTTATTTCCTGTCACTGGCTTTTTCAGTTTTCATTCACTGTATTACCTTCTTTCTGTATGCATCTCAATCGAGTTTCTTTTACATTTGGCATTTTGTTTTCCACACCTTTTCCTTTTACTGCTTTTCAAATTCAGAAATATAACTTTTGTGCTTTTGTTTGTATCTACATATCTGTGTATGGGAGCATTTTAGTTTGCTGCTACCTCTTGATCTATCTGTAGGGTTAAAGAGTAACAAAAACTTCAGGTATTTGCTTAATATTTTAGTATTCCCAATCAACCATAGACTAAAATAAGGGAGAAAGTTT
>NW_022959747.1:0-1634 GCF_012274545.1 Fukomys damarensis | reverse complement strand
TTCTGGGGCTGGGGAGGACTAACAACTGTAAGTCAAAGGGCTAAAGTCTCCTGCGTTTCACTGAACCACAGATGTAACTGTGCTGTCCTGGACACCACACATACACACTTCAACCTATCACAGGCCTCCACTTGGACCAATAACATGCCTGCAGCTGCTACATAAGAGCCCTGTTCTCACACTTCTCAGGTTAGTCTAGGAGGGCTTCCTCTAGTGTACCGACCCCCCACCCCCATGCTGCTGCACGGTCCTGTTAAAGCCTCACTTCAGGGGTCCTGTAAATCTGCTCGCGATTTATTTCTCAGATACTTTGTACTTGGAACATCCTGTAAATCTATTAAGTATCCTTCTCCTGAATAGTGTGGACAGAACAGTCTGTTTAAAAGAAAAAGCAATAATCACTAGCAACACTGTTATCCCCAAAGAGCTCCAGAGATTAGCAGCTAAAAAAGATCAGTGGTAAAGATTCACACAGTGGAGTCAACTGGTAGCATCCAGAACAAACCTGTGGCAGCTGGCAGTATCGATCAACAGCACCCAGCACTAACTGGCATTGACAGCGACGTCAGGGCTGCTAGCACAGCTGTTCTTTGCTGATTTGTGATTTCTGCCTGAACTGAGCAAAAGAACCCTCAACTGACTGGCACGTTTTGGGGATAGAGGAAATTGTTAGCATATTCAAATATATAAAAATCAAGTTCTGTAGAATACGAATGAGTAATTTTAATCTTTTTGTTGTTGTTGTTATTTTGGGTAACCCATTAAAATAACTGTTGGGCTCAGGGCCCAGAATCCTAACAAGATTTAGGCAGGAGCTGATGGAAATAGTAGCTACTCCAGAACCTGACCGTCGTGCTCTAGCATGCAACCCTGCTTGTTTGCTTTCAGCTTCTGGAATGTGCAGCTGCCTTCTTCTATTCAGCCAGGGAGCAAGCTTTCCCTTTAGGTCAAAATACTCTTTGTCCTTCTTTGGAATTTAGCTCAGAAGTCATTTCTGCAGGGAAGCCTCAGGTCCCCTCCCGCCCGGGTAGGTAGGTTTAGATTGTCCTGGCACCCTGCACTTTTCCCTCAAAGATCACATTTATTACATTGGTCCCATGAGTGCAGGGACCCTATCTAACTTATTCAGAACTATCTCTCAAGTACCAAGAACAGAGCACAAGGTAGGCATCCAATAAGTATTATGTCTCAGCTAAATAAAAAAGGAGGCCTGGGAGTTTAGGGCAGCAGTAGAGCATTTGCCTAGCATGCATGAGACTATAGTTCAAAACTCAGGGCCAAAAATAAAAAAAGAAATATCCTTCAACTTCTTTTCAGTTGCTCATTTAGGAGGGATAATGCATGTTTTTATTTCTCTTCTCAAGTCATTATACTTTTTTTTTCTGTGCTGGGGGTTTAGCCCAGAGCCTTGCATGTGCTAAGTAACCGCTGTATCACTGAGATACATCCCCAGCTTTCCAGTACCCGTTTTGGTCTTCTGCATAGGATTCTAGGTTTGGGGTGTACTCCAGCCCCTGGAACAGGGACTGGCACACAAGAGGTGCTCGTTAGCTGGGTGTGGTGGTACATGTCTATAGTCCCAGCACTTGGGAGACTGAGGCAGGAAGATTGCTATAAATTCAAGGCCAGCCTGG
>NW_022959746.1:0-209 GCF_012274545.1 Fukomys damarensis | reverse complement strand
GTAGACTCTTTGCCTAGCACGCATGAGGTGCTGGGTTCAATCTCAGTACTGAAAATAAAAACACGGATGAAGGTGAAGTAATAATCCAACAAAATACTGTAAATTTTAAAAAAATGTTTAATAATGTATGTAATTACTACAATAAAGTCCACAAAAAGAAAAAATACAAGAATTAAACACACTGTAAAAGAACCAGACTTAGCCAGGCA
>NW_022959745.1:0-215 GCF_012274545.1 Fukomys damarensis | reverse complement strand
ACTAGCTTCATGGCCACTAAATTGCAGAAGTCCAGGGATCACCATTCACGCTGAGGTGAAAGCAAAGTGCTCACCCTGTGGGAGGGGTGGATAATGTATCCTTCACACAAACCGCAAAGTTCACGTTGCCCCTGGAATTCTGAAAGTCGGCACGGATTGTGAAGAAATTCTTTTCAGAAATTCAGTGGCTTTACAAAAACGAAGGCTCCTCAGGC
>NW_022959744.1:0-280 GCF_012274545.1 Fukomys damarensis | reverse complement strand
TCTTATAAACATAGGTGCAAAAATCCTCAGTAAGATACTAACAAACAGAATACAGAGGGTAATCAAGAAGACCATACATCCTGACCAAGTCGAATTTATCCCAGGGATGAAAGGTTGTTTCAACATATGTAAATCAATGACTGTAACACACTATGTTATCAGAGTCAAAGACAAAAACCATATGATCATCTCAATAGATGCAGAAAAGATATAAAACTTCACCACCCATTCATGATAAAAAAAAACTGCAGAAAATTGGAATAGATGGTTGTTATCTCAA
>NW_022959743.1:0-446 GCF_012274545.1 Fukomys damarensis | reverse complement strand
CAGTAACTAGTAACAGTAATTGCTTGTAAGTATTATTAACTGAATCAACATAATATCACTATACTCCCTGTACCCCAATCATCTTGGGTCACTGCTGCCATGTGTGTGGAGACTCTTGTGTCCCTGTGGGGATGGGCCCTGCTCATGAACTTCAGACCTGTACGTAGTTTTGTTCAACTGCTACAGGGGCCTGGGTTTTTCTCATCACCCTGGTATTCAGATGAGTCACTTGTTTTATTTAAAGAGATCCTATGAGGAAGGGGCTTTTGCTTAATGCTTCACCCTCCATGGGACTTTAGACAGATGAAGTCTTGGCTCTAGGCCCCATGTGGAGGATGGTTAAGCCCGCAACAGGGCCTCTGGCTTGGCAGACAGCCTGCATCCAGAGTTTTGGTGCTTGGAGCTGAGAGAGGTGGATCTGAGGACACTGTAAGATGCGGGGAAGC
>NW_022959742.1:0-325 GCF_012274545.1 Fukomys damarensis | reverse complement strand
TTTTAATGTACTTCAAATCTTTCTAGACAATGCATACGCAGCATACCATACCAGACCAATACCACAATTATGGAAAACAAGAATAGATCCATGGAATATTGTACAGATAAAAGGAATTATACCATTAGATCACTTCTTATTTGTTCTTATAAATGGGACTCCAGCATATATACCACAAGAAGATTGCTATAGTCTAGGAACAAACACATATGTTTACCCACATATGCCATCAACAAAGTTAACAGAAACAAGACTAGCATTTACAACAATAATAGACACAATACAACAAATGGGTGATTGGACATTTTTAGTATGTACAAATTCC
>NW_022959741.1:0-218 GCF_012274545.1 Fukomys damarensis | reverse complement strand
TCCTTTAATGAATAAAATCTGAGAGCTGGATGAAATTTTAGTAGCACTACATTCCAACTATGTTACTTTAGCTGATTATTATCTAAAAACAAGTACTTATTGAAAAATATAAACCAAACGTAGTAATAGTAAAGCATTTATTTTTTACTATGCAACCCTGTTTCTTTCAGCCCCCATTCCCACCTCCCACCTTCCAGGATTCACCCACAGCTAAGCCA
>NW_022959740.1:0-225 GCF_012274545.1 Fukomys damarensis | reverse complement strand
TGGCGGGTTTCGCTTTCTTCCTAAATATTTGATCTTTCGGCAGCCGAAGGGACCAGACCCGGGAGGACGAAGTGACGCCGCCAGTGCCGGAAAAGACTACTTCGAGCTCTCTGATGACCATGTCTGTGGTGAGTGTCCGGGAAGCCGCAAGGTGCAGGGGCTTGGGGCTCCGGCGGCGGAGGGGAGGGGCACCGACAGCGGCTGGTCACGTGGGCAAACAGCGAA
>NW_022959739.1:0-239 GCF_012274545.1 Fukomys damarensis | reverse complement strand
TGGGTGTTGCCACACTGACTCTGTGCTCTGGAGGTGAGTGCTGCCGTCCCGAGCCCAGAGGTGGCTCTGGGTTCAGCTGATTTCCTTGAGGGAGGAGGTGTTGTTGATGGCTCTTCTGTTGCCCTGTAGCTCAGCTGGGCAGAAGCGGAAGCCAGGGGCAGGAAAAGCATGCCAAGGGGCTCACAGCATCTGGATTCCTTTTGCTCACAAGCAATGGGTCTGATTTCACTGATACCTTC
>NW_022959738.1:0-453 GCF_012274545.1 Fukomys damarensis | reverse complement strand
ATATATATTTAAATGCTTTAAACTTTTTCTCCTTTCTCCACTTCAGTGAAAAAAGATAAGCCTCAGGATATTTATTTGGAAACAAAGATCCTTGAGAGAGAGGCCAAGAATTTGAAATGATAGCGCCTAAGTAAGAATTTTAAAATTTCTGGGAGGAAGAGAGGGACCCGGAAGTACCAAAATGGTGAAAAGTCCAACAACTGGGTTAGGAGTTCAGGACATATGAGATATCATTAAATGAGGGGGGTGGATTTGGAGGGCTATGGGTTTCTCAAGGATGTTTTACAAGAATTTGCCCATCTCATTTGACTTGTAAGCACCAGTTTCAATTGAATTTTTTAAAAAAATACATGTTCAAACTCAGAGGCCAGACTGCTTTCCTCTATCTCTGTGACCTCTGGCAAGTTTATTGACTCCTCTCTTCACAAGCTTTCTCATCTATAAGATGAGGAT
>NW_022959737.1:0-202 GCF_012274545.1 Fukomys damarensis | reverse complement strand
TTTGCAGAAGCAATGAGCAGTGAGAATACTGATGCATCCACAGCATTTACCAGCTATGTGCTTTATGAGCTTCTCCTGAAGAGCAATAATTTATGCATCTTTTCTAATTTCAACATGTAAATGTATAAATATATAAACCATAAATGTATGGTTTTGACACCTCAGGTTTAATAAAATGGATTTCCATTTCTCTTCAGTGAAA
>NW_022959736.1:0-967 GCF_012274545.1 Fukomys damarensis | reverse complement strand
TCCAGTTCCAGCCACTTTCCTGCAAAGGACAATGTGATTTCATTCTTCCTTATGGATGTATAATGCTCCACTGTGTATACAGCAGATACCACAGTTCCTCTATCCCTTCATCAGTTGACACACAAATAATTATTTGAAACAAGATGTTCAACATCTTTAGCCATCAAAGAAATGCAAGGGAAGGAGCAGGGGGAAGGGAAGGAAGGAAATTTATATTTTTTAAATGGAAGGAAAAATGGAACCAAAGCTTTTGTAGTTGGAGAAGAAAGAAGTGTCGACATAAGGGGAGGGAATGGGGGGAAAGAAGAATTATGAGATATTATGTACAGGTAAAATTTTCCTATATGATCATTACATATGCCAAATATGTACTAACAAAAATCGATTTTAAAAAATTGAGATTCCACCTTACCCCAGTCAGAACAGCTGCCACTAAAAATATTTTTTAAAATTTGCTGGTGAAAATAAAGAGAGAAAAGAAACCCTTAAGCAACGTTGCCACCATGGCTAGTCACTTTCCTGTCAGTGGAACACAACTGCTGATATCCACTACTAAAAGAGGAGAGGTTTAGTTTGGTTCACAGTTTTTAGGGGATTCAGTCCATGGTCGGCTGGCTCCAAGGGTCTGGTGGAGGAAGCTGCTCACATCATGGAGTACAGGAAACAAAGAATGAAGAAATCGGCGAAGAAGGGAAATACACCCTTACAAGTCTCCCCCCATGGCTGGCCTTTGTGACCAGATCACAACTCTTAATGGCACATTGTAACTATAAAATTAATTAGTTTATTAATCCACTGATAAGTATAGATCCCCTGTAATTCACTCACTTTCCAAACACATAAGGCTTTGCAGGAGACACCCCTGATCTAAACCATAATAACTAGGCTTCTATTTCTTCCCAGAATTTTTCTTACTTTGTGATTAGGCACCATGGCTTTTTTTTTTTTTTTTTTTTTTTTTTTTTTT
>NW_022959735.1:0-597 GCF_012274545.1 Fukomys damarensis | reverse complement strand
AGCACAGTCCTTGTTTCCAGCAATTCCAAGGACCCAACCCTTCCTACATGATTGCGGCCTTTTTACCATGATTTCACTACAAATTCAAGGCTGGCGGAGCACAGCAGTGACTACTGAAGCAATCTAAAACACTATTAGATACTAGAATGAATCCATAGCTTTCTCTTCCTGCAATGCCATCTTCAACCTTGCTTCCAAAACACGTTGAAGAATCGTGAGGCACAGGATTCCCAATTTAGCTCAATCCAAATTTCATTTCAACAGTTTTACGTCACTGTAGTGACTCCCCATTTAATGAAAAGGCAGGAAATGAGAGACATGGGATATGTGGTACAGTATTGTGGAAAGTGATGTAAGGAAGAAGCAGGAAAATGAGGAGCATGGATGAAGCCATGTCATGAAGGACTTTTGGCTGTGAGGAAAGATGAGAGTTCACTGGGCACCTGTTCTTGCAGGGGCTCAAGGGGCACAGAAGCCCAAACAGTGGGCTTGTAGGAGTACACGTGATGCTGCGACGCAGCCAATCTACTGGGAAATTTTTAAGAGAGATCCAAGGAATGGGGGGAGCCACCAGCATGAGCTTCGTGGGTAGGGGAA
>NW_022959734.1:0-291 GCF_012274545.1 Fukomys damarensis | reverse complement strand
ATAACTTTTTCACGTAAAGGGGCACAAAAGGTAGAAGCTGAGAAGCGTTTTTTTCATCATATGTTTTCATGTACAAAGTTGTTTCATGCCCCCAACACCTGCTGATTTTAGACCCATAAGAATAGAAACAAAATTTTCTCAAATAACTATGGAAGAAAAGCGGTATATGAAGCACAAAATGTCATTTCCGAGCGGACCCAGCCTGGCACCTCCCTGCGTACTCTTGTTTTTCACATCCATCTTCCTCTGCCTGTCCAGCTCCCCTACCTGACCCAGACCACCTCTCCTTTC
>NW_022959733.1:0-253 GCF_012274545.1 Fukomys damarensis | reverse complement strand
TGGCTTTTAGTAAACATATGTAAGAATCTTAAGTACAATACCCAAGTCTTAGGTTTCTTTGCATGTTGTCCCATAATAAAGTGAAGCTTGTGTCATTGTTTAAATCAGATGTACATGGTGCAGAGCGAGAGACATGAACAGTGAACAGCATTAAGGCAGTTGTCCTTATATCAATGTCAGTTCTTCTGATGCATAAAGTCAACACAAATGAACCCGTGCATGTGTTCCTAATGCCTCTTTTCCAAAAGAGCCT
>NW_022959732.1:0-209 GCF_012274545.1 Fukomys damarensis | reverse complement strand
CAGGCCCTGCTAAGTTGCCCAAGCTGGCTTCAAACTTGCAACCCTCCTGCCGCAGCTTCCTGCGTAGCTGAGATTATAGGTGTGGACCAATATCCTAGAATACTTGGAAATACTTTAAAACCAGCTCAGGCAGTTAGGCTGTAAGCTTCAAAACAGCCTATATAAAAGCTCTCACTGCTTTCCTCTCCACTTTCGCTTTCTTTGCCTTC
>NW_022959731.1:0-270 GCF_012274545.1 Fukomys damarensis | reverse complement strand
CAGTAAGCAGTGGGTAGTCCAGGGCTTTCCACACCACCCGCAGGGATGACGAGGGAGCCAGCACGGACCGAAACAGTAAAGCCTGCATTTAGGAAGAAGCCTGTTGGGTGGCCGGGCCTGGGGCAGCAGAGCACTCAGTGCCAAGCTCATCCAGGGCTACAGGGGAGGTCACACATGTCCTGGGTTCTGACCTGGCCATGGTATCATCCAGGCAAGTTATCCAAAGGCTCCGCAGCAAACAAGCCCAATAATAAGTGATTCAACATAGCA
>NW_022959730.1:0-255 GCF_012274545.1 Fukomys damarensis | reverse complement strand
TTTCTTGATAGCAGCCATTCTTTGTGGGATGAGGTGGAATCTCAGTGTTGTTTTCATGTGCATATCTCTAATCACCAGTGATGTGGAACATTTTTTCAAATATTTTCTTGCTGCTTTTACTTCTTTGTCTGAGAAATGTCTGTTCATTTCAGATGCCCATTTTTGAATCAGGTCTTTATATTTGGGGCGACTTTGTTTTGAGTTCTTTATATATCCTTGATAATAGTTCTTTGTCTGAGGAACAGCTGGTAAAAA
>NW_022959729.1:0-281 GCF_012274545.1 Fukomys damarensis | reverse complement strand
AGCCTTGTTAGAGTTATTGGATATGATAAGTAATAATAAGAAATACCTGACCATTTTGATCTGCGTATAAGGGGTGATCAATAAATACGGTAACCGTTTAAATTTAAAATATAGTGCTGTAAAAGATAGATTGCCATCCATTGCCTCACAAATCCTTCCCCTCGCTTTCAATACACTTATTCTGTGGTTCTTGTCTCTTTCTGAGGGATTTCTAGAACTCTTTTTTAATTAAAATCTTTACGACGAAGGGATCAAAATCCAAGGAGAGTACTTCAGCTGGG
>NW_022959728.1:0-216 GCF_012274545.1 Fukomys damarensis | reverse complement strand
CTGGGTAGGAAGAATCAACATAGTGAAAATGGCCATACTTCTGTACAGATTCAATGCAGTCCTAATTGAAATCCCAAAAGCATATTTCAAAGAACTTCAGAAAACTATAAAAAATTCATCTAAAGCAACAAGAGGCTTAGAATGGCAAAAACCATCTAAGTAACACTGACATTGCAGCGGGTATCACAATTCCTAATTTGAAACTATATGTGATAA
>NW_022959727.1:0-2928 GCF_012274545.1 Fukomys damarensis | reverse complement strand
CTCAGTTTCCAAAAAAGAAAAACTAAGCCAAACAATTTCCTCACTGTCATTCTTACTTTGATGACCTTGTTCATTATTTTTGTCATTCTTAAGCTCCTCCCTCTTCACAGCACAGGGGCGCATTGCTCCCCTGACCACTGCAGCGCTGGCTCCGATTCATTCACAGGTAGACTCCCTTGTGTAACTGCTGAGAATCCCAAGAAGTGCATCTTCTGTGCTTGCCCTAGAAAGGCTCCCCTACTGTTCTCAGCCTCAGCATGGGGGAGGGCTCTCCATGGTGCTTCCAGAGTTACCGTCCACTTTATTATTTTCCTTGTTGTTGTTGTTGTTGTTATATTTTATTGCCCTTTTTTCCACTAGACTGTAAGCCTATGGAGGACTGTTTAATCATTTCTTTCTTCCTAGTTCCTAGCACTATGCACAGCAAACATTAAATTCTTGATTTTTTTTACAAAAGACAATAAAAATATTTAAAACATTATTCATTTATTTATTCCAATAAATATTTAGAGAGCCCTATACTCAGTAGGTCCATGACAGGCTTTATGCTGTACCATGGGACTACAAAGATAAATTAGACATAGCCCTTTTTTGAGGGGACTCTGAACTTAATAGAAGAAATCAGAGCAGACAAGAAACTAATTAGAGTCTCATACATTAGGTGTTACAATAGAGGCCAGGTGCTGAGAGGATGTCAAACCGGAAAGATGTCAATTTATTTTAGCTTATTTTATTTTACTAGCATATGTTTGCAATACATGGTATTTACATTCATCTTAGGGAGTAAGTACATGGACTAAACATATCTTGCTTCTTTTTATTCCCCTTCCCCTCTCCACCCAACTCCCTCCCTCCATCTCTAGATCTCCTTACCCCATTTTTATTATTACTGCGTTCTTCTTTTAGTATGACATAATGATTACATTCATTTTGGGCATTTGGTACATGTATGTGATGTATCTTGAATCATTTTACATCCCCTTCCTTTATTAATATGATTGAAGTGGAAGAGAAGTTAAGGGACATACAGACAAATGTGCACACACACACACACACACACACACGTGCACACACGTAGAAGTCTATGGGATATTATCTCATGAGGTCAGATGACTGCATTATTTAGATGTGAAATAGACCCTTCTTGGATATAACAGTAGTTCTCCCTTCCTTATTCTTTCTACTATTTACATTACCTTGTTAAAGCCTAAGAATTTGGCTCAGAAGTTCTGCTGCCTGCCTTGCAAGCCCAACAGCCTGAGTTCAATCCCGAGCACCAAACAAATAAATAAAAATAAATTACTTTGTTAAGGTCTTCCTCAACCTTTGACAAAGCCGTAGACATTCTACACAACATACTATTCTATATGATTTCAACACTTCTGAATGTTCTATAAATCAGTTTTCCAAAATACAAATCCGTAGATTTGTGCTAATGTTTGGCCAAATTTATACTGGTCTGGAAGAAAATAAATAAAAGAAGGACTTTGTAATATGTGTGTACACCCGCTAGTATTGGACCATAGGTTTCCTTCCTTGCAAAGACTCATTCGTTTTAATCTTCTAAATTTGGTGTTAAAATATTTTATTTTAAGAAATTATGGTGATAATAAGAAATGCATATTATATTTATAGACTGCATTTGCAAAGCTAAGAGGTGGGTCTGTCTTCTGAACTTTGGATTTCAATGGTTTGTGTACCTTGTGCTCCTGGTACAGCTGTCACCTGCTCAAAACAGCTGATACTTTCTCTCTGGTCCTCTGTTTGGCCCTCTCTGTTCCCTCTGGGAGGCACTGTGTTTGGACACCCTGTGGGTTCAACTATAATCCTTCCTTTCTAAAGTCCTTGAATATAGGTTTGGCAACTTGTAGATCAGAAATACAGGACTTATTCCTAAGGAAGATAGATTTTAAGAACAACAACCCACTCGTAAATTGATTAACTTTTGGTTTGGTGATAAGTCATTAACAACTTCTTGCCCCGGCCAGCAGGGCTTGTAATTAACAGAGCTCTAGAAGGGGAGATACCTGGAAATGGGACAAAAGAGGCACAGAAAGAAGGAGACCAAGCAGAGGCTTGTCAAGGTCTCGTTTATTTTAGGCACAGCAAACATATATAAAGACAAAAAAAAAGAGGGGGCAATTCTGTGGGGGAATTCCAGAGCGCACAATTGCTGCAACGGGACATTCTTGAGATAAGGATACAATTAGCTTCAGAGCGGATCTATATATCACAAGCTGTCACAAGATGTTGTTAGGCGACAGATCATGTCACCTCTCTGCTCAAGGCCATTGTCCTGGGTAATGGTACGTCCTTGCCAGTGAGGTGACTCAGAGGTTAACATGGAGGTGGTTATGTCAGGCTCATTTGGTTCACTACATCCCCCCATCCCTTATAGGATGCCCCGGCCTGCGGGGTCAGTAATTAGCAGAGCTCAAGAAGGGGAAGTACCTGGAAATGGGACAAGAGGGGCGCAGAAAGAAGGAGACCAAGCAAAGAGTTGTCAAGGTCTCATTTATTTGCAGACACAAGCAGTATATAAAGGCAAAAACCGCAAAATTGTAAGAGGAAGTAGTTAACCATAAACTTTGGGAAGGGGAATGTAACAATAGCATGACACAATGTCACTAGGTAATGTTACTAGGTAACAGATCAGACCACTTCTTTACGCAAACCCGTTGTCATGGGTAATGACACAACTGTGGTGGTGGGGTGATCAGCGGGTCAACATGGAGGCTGTTTGGTTTTTACTTAGGACAGGCTAGCAACTTAGTCTACCACAATAGGATAACTAATGATTAATTGTGAATTGTTAGGTAACTGCTTTGAAGTAGCTGGGAAACTAAATGGAAACTGTAGTGAACGCAGAGACCCAACACAAATCACGCCACTCCTTACTTGCCTGTAGCTGAATGTTCTGAACATTAT
>NW_022959726.1:0-513 GCF_012274545.1 Fukomys damarensis | reverse complement strand
AGTTTGAAAAATGCATTGTTGTGTGGAGTCCAGCTGGTGGCAACCTACTTCCTGACAGCAGCAGGACAGAGGGCTGTCTGGGCTGATGCAGGCTAGGTATGGGGTCCTCAGGTTACAGAAGACCTTTCCCTGTTTGGACCCCTGGGAGTCACTGAAAGGCCCCATCACCAAAGCTCAGGGCAGGAAAAATGAGCCATGTGCACAGAACTGCACCTGAAAGAGGACACCATGGCGTCCACCGTGGTGTTGGATAAGCCATGAGCTGCTTCCCTCCCTGGGTTGTGGGGACTCAGGACCAGGCTCTGGGGGAGCACAGTGCAGGGACCTCCCTGGACTGCATCCTGCAGATGTATTTGATGGAAATGTATAAAATGTCTGTGTCTCCCTCATCCCCACAAGGTCACCCTGCTCGAGAATGCCAAGTCAGTGCCGAGAAACCCCAAGGTGTTGTAATGTGTGGGATACCATCTGGTCAAAAATCCAGGCTGGATGGAATAATTTGAGTAGTTGGAT
>NW_022959725.1:0-342 GCF_012274545.1 Fukomys damarensis | reverse complement strand
TTTCACAGAAAATCAATTCTTCCAGATCTAGGCCTTGCTTCTTCATGACACACAAATTCAGAGTGATCACAATTCCAAGCACCACACTTTTATATTTTCCTAGCTGGCATAATATACTCAAATGAACCAAAACTATGCGATGGGTTTTAGCTGGACTTGGAATAAAATCCTTTTATTTCTCTACTAATTACATGTTCTGAAGGAAAGAAACAAAACTGTGCCCTGTATTATAACACAATGACACCCATTTTCTTATTAATATGGCCATCCCGGCTCTGGTGCTATTCCCTAAGGCATGTTCCTTACCAACACTTATCTCTCTAATTTGTGCATTGCGTTATG
>NW_022959724.1:0-229 GCF_012274545.1 Fukomys damarensis | reverse complement strand
ATGTACTAGTAAAATCGTATACCTAAAATGTACCAATAAACTCAATGAGGAAAAATAAATAAATAAAGAAACACCCACAAAAAAAATTGTAAGAAAAGAATTCAGCAATAGAGCAAAGAAGAAAAATGTCCTTTTCTATTCAACATACTAGACCCACAACCAGAAAAACTTGGTCACATTATTAATGATTAAGGTGAACAAGATTTTGATTTGATTAATTATAGAGTTT
>NW_022959723.1:0-982 GCF_012274545.1 Fukomys damarensis | reverse complement strand
TTCAGAGTTTCACTTAGGGCTCAATATTACTCAAATTTTCTCCATAATTGAGTGTGAAATGATTTTAAAGTATCATATCACAGACCTGGAGAATATTGAACCATATGTACCTTAAAATCTATTTTATCTTTATTGATTGGAGATTTATTTATACCTTAGAAATTGTGGTTAACGTTTCCCTTTAACTAATTCCACATGCAATATTACTTCCACTATTCAGCAATTAATTATAATGTTCTCTTATGCTGTCCTGTGTACTGTGAAAACATGCCAATGAATTCCCACTGAAAAACAGCACATTCTCCTGCACATTAATCTGCACTAATATTTATGGTAGAATATGTAGGTTAAAATGGAAAAATGGGCATTTTTAAAGCCTGGGCAATAGGAAATGGGGTGTAGCGTGTTTTGTGAGAGAAAGATGAAAATTGGGACCTGTAAATAATTATTAAGTGACTTAGAAAAATTAAACAGGGATTGACATGGTCAGATTTTCACTTTTAATATATTACTCTGCCAACTGTGAAGAAGATATATTTAAGTGGAGTGACTAAAGTAGTAGAAAACCACTCAGAATGCAGTTGGAATGGAAGAAGTAAGAAACAAGTCTGAACCTAAGAGTGATAGAAATAATGCGCCTGCTTGAGCAAGCTCATAAAATCTTTATGTGGGTATTTTGGTCAGATGAGTCTCAAATAGTCCTTGCCCTTCAGCAGACTTTACATTGCATCAAAATAGCTACAGATGGATTATGTGCACAACTTCCTCCAAGCACTAGCAAAGGGTGTGGTTTTGCAATGATTGCCTTCAAAAAAACGATTTCCTCTGAAGAGGAAAATATTTCATCTTTTTGCTACCATCTGTGATTCCTACCCAAGTGACTGTGAATTTCTTTGTGGGGAAGAGGGCATGTGGGAAGGATGTTGGGGAAATCACACACAGAGCCTGCTACATTGCTCTGAAGATAGCAGTGTAGATGTTT
>NW_022959722.1:2466-2840 GCF_012274545.1 Fukomys damarensis | reverse complement strand
TCAACTTGATGTCAACAGAAACCATTGTGACCAGAGAGAGAGAGCATCCCGGCCCAAAGTGCATGTGAGTGCCTTTTGATCTTTAGGAACTGTAAAATGTTATGGTGTCTAATCATTCTCTTGTGGTGTTTTTCTGCCGATGTTTATTCTGTAGATTTTGCTGATAATGTATGTATAAATAACCAGGTTTTCCTCAAACAAAGCAGACAGTCTTTTGTTTCCACTCTGCCTAGAGTACTTTCCTTTTCAATCCTCACTCTCTCCTGCAGGTACTGTTCGACCAGTGGGAGCTGGTCCCCCACAATACGGCTGTATCCTACATATTTTTATCTATTATATTTTCACTATGCCCTATGTATTTTAAATTTTCTCAA
>NW_022959722.1:0-1150 GCF_012274545.1 Fukomys damarensis | reverse complement strand
AGAGCTCTTTTATTATTTTAGATAATATTGTAAATGGAATTACTTCCTTAATTTTCAGGTAATTAAGTGATTTTTTTTTTTTGTATTATCTTTGAGTTCTGGCTCATTTTGTTACACAGTCATTGCTGAGAGGAGCAAGTGGTAGCTAAATTTACTCTTAGGTCTTTTATTATTTTAGATAATATTGTAAATGGAATTACTTCCTTAATTTTCAGGTAATTAAGTGATTTTTTTTTTTTGTATTATCTTTGAGTTCTGGCTCATTTTGTTACACAGTCATTGCTGAGAGGAGCCTAAGTGGTAGCCTCTGTTGAACCTGTTTGTTTTGTTTTGTTTTGTTTTGAGACAGGGTCTCACTGTGTAGTTGAGACTGACCTGGAACTCACTATGTAGCTCAGGCTGGTCTCAAACTCACAGCGATCCTCCTGCCTCAGCCTCCAGAGTGCTGGGATTACAGGTGTGCATCACCACGCCTGGCTTGTTGCACCTAAGTTTGAATGGTCCTTTTCACCCAGGGACTGTGTAAAAATATACTCTGGATTTTAACTTGTTTATTAATTTTGCTTTCTCTGTTCACTGGTTACTCATAGGTGCACTTTGGTATCTGACATAAGACGAGAGCAGAGCTGGTTTCCCCGTACTGCTGAGTCTCACCTCGCCAGCTGGCCACCTGCCTGCAGAGCTGTTGTGTGATGGGGCCTCGCCGCCCTCCGCAGCTCCTTCCTGACCAGGACACTCCTTCTCCAGCCTCTCCGCACTCTTTTCCAAGTCTTTCCTTTAGAGTCTCTCTTTCTGTCCTTTTCACTTCGTCTTTCTTTTCTCTTAGAGTATTTGTACATTCTTGATCTTTTTAAAACTCAGAATCTTCCCTCAGGTAGAAAAGCTTATCAATGTGAAAAGCCCCGTGCACGGTGCTGACAAAGGTTCTCATAGGTACTTTCATCAGCACCAACCTGCTAGCCCCCCAGGGAGCCAGATAAGCAACCCAGGGAGAAGAGACCTGCAGTGTCCCTGCAGTGGACAAGAACACTGGCCACACTCCTGCAGCACCAGCAACCTGAAGGCCTCATGAGGCCTCTCACAAGTTGGGCAACAATGAAGGAGTCACTGAGGAAGCTTCTGTAAACATATGGCAGCTGTTCATTTGGTC
>NW_022959721.1:0-205 GCF_012274545.1 Fukomys damarensis | reverse complement strand
ATCTATATATCAGTAAAAGGTGAAGAATACATGAGGGAAAGTGTTCAAGTACGATAACATTCAGTTTTGTAAGAAGATTCTCATAATTCTGTATTCATACATTTTCTATTTTCTATCTCACTTTTGTCTCAGTTAATTCTGTATTTCCATCACACATATATTCTCAAATTTTCCTAAAATGATCAAATATGCTTATATAATCAAT
>NW_022959720.1:0-245 GCF_012274545.1 Fukomys damarensis | reverse complement strand
ATAAATTGAGCTATCATGTACATAGTACTTGGCTAATTTTTAAAATGCTAGGCATATGTTAATGTTCACAAGAGCCATGACCTGGGTACTACAATTACCCTGATTTTGTAAGCAAAAGCGCAGAGACTCTAAAAGTAATATCCACAAGGTCACACATGTAGCCTAGATTTATAGCCAAGCAGTTTGCTTCTACAGTACATGCTCTTAAGAACTCGGTGTACTGCCTTATAGTAAATGAAAAATAA
>NW_022959719.1:0-263 GCF_012274545.1 Fukomys damarensis | reverse complement strand
ATCTTTATAATTTCCTCCCTTGTATGAGCTTTGGGTTTCTCTTGCTCTTCTTTTTCAGGAACTTAAGATTCAGCATTAGGTTTTTAATTTGAGCTCACTCTGTTTTCCTAGTGTGGCATTCACTGTTATGAATTTCACACGTAAGACTGCTTTCATTGTATCCTATAGCTTCCTGTATGTTGGACTGGCATTGTCATTACATTGTAAAAACTGTCTAATTTCTTTTTTAATTTCTGCTGTGACCCATGGTTGTTCAGGAGAGT
>NW_022959718.1:0-4696 GCF_012274545.1 Fukomys damarensis | reverse complement strand
TTATTGGTACATTTTAGGTGTACAGTACAGTTCCATTCATCATTGGGATCTTGTACCTTTACACAACAGGTCTTGGTTCTCAGTTTTTCCTCTTGACTCTGCCCTCTCTTCACCCCCTCCTCCTTCCCTATTTACAAAAACTTTATTTCCATTTTTTCATTTCCTCATATTTTTTCTTTTCCCGTATTTCCTTTCCCACCCTTCCCACTTCCCTATACCTTTAGCCCTTTTCTTCCTGTTTCACATTGTCAATTATACCATTAGGATGGAAATAATATTCTTGAGGTAAAGACTAAATGAGCCAAAATAAGTGAGAGCTTTAGCACCATTCCTGTGACATGATAAACATGAAATCATACTTAGCTTTTATTAATTTTACTGATTTATTTTATTCATTTTAAATTTTCTTGGATTTCATAGTAATTTTACTTTTTATTTCATGTTCTTTTTCATTACTTGTCACTCCTTATGCTTTCCAAAATCAGAGTCAAAGTGGTCCTTTAGTAGCTCAGCCCCAGAAGGCTGAGCACCTTAGAAGCCTCTTGTTCAGTGCTCTATTTTTATTTGTAAGTTTCTAAACTAAAAATTAAGGGCCTAATGATCCTATACTCAGAGAAAACAATTCCAGGCCGTGAAAGAACCCCAGCAAAGGGGCAGACAGTAGGAAGCGGCCTCCCCCAGGCATCAAGGCACCTTCACAGTCTCCCTGAATGAACCATGTCCAAGGCTACCAGCCCCATTTCTCTGTCCTGAATCCAAGATCCGAGAGCCCCAGGGCCCGGCTCCCCTCTGAATCTTTATCTAGAAGGCTAGGGAAGTTGTAGAACGCTGCCAAACAGGAATTAAAAATGACAACACCACCGATTACATCTAAAGTGACAAGAATGAGAAATAAAAGCCATTACAGCCCATTTGCAACACGCCCTCAGCCAGTCAGGTTTCGCGGGGTTCCATGGAAGATTATTAATGGCTCGACAGCATTCTCAGTGCAGGCATCAGATAGGTGAGTCAGCACCGGTGAGCACACGCTACACCCTAGGTGGGAAGAGAGGCCTGCTCTCATTTATTTCTTTCCACAGATTTTGAAGAGATGCCCTATTGTGGCCATCGGATGAGGGCAGCATAAGGACCCAGCATTTGGAGGAACAGATTTCCACAATATATAGGTTTCTTCTGCAGCAGAGGTCACTAAACTATGACCCCATGGCAAAACCTAGCCTGTCACTTGCTTTTTACCACCAACAAAGAAAGTCCTTACATTTTAAAATGTTTTTAAAAATGAAAAGAAACAATTTTCTGACACAGAAAAATGTGACAAACTCACTCACTCACAAGAGTGCACAAGTAAAATTTTATTGGTATATACTCACACTAGTTTATTGATATATTGTCTAGACTCACTTTTGCCCGATGATGGCAGAGCAGAGCAGTAGATGCCATGGGCCAAAAAAGCCTAAACTATTTATTCTTCAGACCTTTAGAGAAAAAGTGTGATGATCCCAGTTTTCAGCCAAACAACTCACATTTCCTTTGTGAAAAGGGGATATTTCAACACAGGAAACTACTAAAAGTGGTTTCTGTAGAAAACTGTAGGCTCAGTCTAGACTCACAAAACAACCATCTAAGGCCAAGAGTGGTAAGTTCCAAGTCTTATAGGAAGTCACTGTAGTTGAGGTCTACACTTCCCAAGCGGCCACCTAGACTCAGGAGAAGCCTGACGTAAACCTCTTCTTTTTTAAGTCATCACAGGCCATTGTCAGCCATCCTCTGTAGTCAGATCGCTTACATTTGACTTGCATCAATAAGAGATAAGGGAGAGCCCAGGATGACATAAATCCTAATTATTTTTATATACACCTTGGAGTCTCCATGCATTCTCTACTCATTCCTATGCCTAGACTTTTTTTGGCAAGGTTTAATAAATGGGATTTACTCTGTTCTATATCATCTCCTCCCTCTAAAGAGTAGCTGTGGCCCTCAACTATAAGATACTCTGCAATATTCATCATCCTAGCCTCTCAGCTTGCTTACAAAGTTATTTTTCAACAAAGTTCTTTTTTTCCCCCAGTCAGCTTCTGCAAACCAGAGAAAATGACATCTTAAGAGGAAGAGAGTTGTTGCTATTTTCTGGATTACAGAGTGGATGAGGGCTGTGGCAACACTGGTCAGAGAGCCTAGGACACCAGCCTCAGGGAATAAGTGCTGAAGTTGTACACTCAAGGTCATGCTCAGACCAGCTCTTAAGAGCCATTGAGAAGTGGGCTCATCATGCACTGGGACAGATGCACATAAGTTCACTGGTGATACAGAGGAGAAGACAGAGAAAGAACCAACAACAAGCAAAGGAGACCGAAAGGGGAAGAGAGTCACACAACCCCAGAAAGTGCCATGAAAGGAGGGAGTGGGCACTGAGCGGAAACTAGGGGTCTGATATACTAGTCAGATGGGGTATTGATAAGCTTCTGTGGTGAGAAAAAGAATCTTATTTAGTCACTGATGTCTTCATTACCATGATAGCAAGGCTATAATAGCAATCTACTTCAGACTGGATATTTATAAACAATATAAATGAATTTCTCACAGTCCTAGAGTATGGGAAGTCCAAGATAAAGATGGCAGCAGATTCAGTGCCTGGTTAAGACCTGCTCCTCACAGGTAGTGCTTCATCCCACAGCGGAAGAGACAAAGGGGATAAAAGGGCAAGCTCAGCACCACAAGGCCTTTTTCAGGACACTAATTGCATCCACAAGTGGGGAGCACTCATGGGTTCATCACCAGGGAACAGCCACACCTCTTGATACTATCACAGTGACCACTGGATTTCAACAAAGTAGTTTGGGAGCATATGTTGAGACTATAGCAAGTGGGCTGGTGGCCAAGCCAGTCTTTGGACTTTGCAATTAAATGCTTTTTCAGAGAGAGAGAGAGAGAGAACACAAGTAACCTTTGTCCAGTGTCTCAGTTTCTTCACTTGATCTTAGCCAAAAGGCCGAGAAGCAATGTCTCAATTTCTTCAGGTAGAGAGTTTTGTAGTTACTGATTTTTAAAAACATAAAATGCTCCCTGGGTACTCCTGCTGTTATAGTTTATAGCTAGATGTCCCCAGAGAGCCTCAAGCACACACAGGATTTGGGAAGGTGATTGGATTATGGGGGCTTCCTGAGCACTTGCTGTTAGGAGGTGGGATCAGGTGGGAAGAAGAGAGCCACTTAGGACGTGGCCTGGAAGGGTTTGTCTCCCTCTCTGCTTCTTGGCTACCATGTTGTTCCTCTGCGATGCCCCTCTGTCGTACTCCTGCTCTGGAGCCCATGGACTGTGGACTGAAACTTCCACTAACTGTGAGGCAAAATAAACCTCAACCTCCTTTTCAGTAACTAGGGTCAGGTACTAAGTCTCTGCAGCAGGAAAGTGACTAAGACACCTATTTTGGAGAAGTAGAGAGGTGAATGAGAGGGATTTTGAATCCTTCCCTTTCATCAGAGGAGATAAAATCTTGACAACCTCACTCTTTGACTAATGAGAGCACAGAGCTTTAGTTTTGAGTGCTCTTTTGCAAAACAAACTATCTCTAGATTGAACTACGGAATGTAGGTCAAGTGGCACCCAAAAGAATTCTGAGATAAGGGTAGGAGTTAGATCACAGCTCATATAAGTGACTTTTCTGCATCTTTAGTCTTGAAGAGTTCTCTCCCCTATGTCTTTACTGTATCTTTTTACTCTCTTCTTCTATAAGTAAACATCTCTTGTGGGTTTGAAGTCAACCCCAGAAGAAAAAGCACTTAGGTGGATGAGAGTTAAAGAGTGTACTTAATTTAAATGACTTTAAGTGATCTTTTCCGTTTTCTCTGAATTTCAATCTTTTTGGAATACAGTCCTGAGTTATAAACAGGTGACTTCACATTGATAGGAAATATGAGACACTCAAGTTCATGGTCTTGTGGGAAACATAGGTTGTAGAGAAATATGATGAAAATTCTGTCTGAAGGCAAGGCGCTATGATACTAAACTCACAAATAACATCACAGTCACGTCAAAGCCTCAAATGGAAGGTGCCACCCTTTGAGAGAAAGGTTGCACTTTTAGCATTGCCTGCTTTGTCTCTCTTTGGAGGATGCTGGTAAAATACTGGAAGTTGAAATTCACATGTGCAAGTGAGTGCTCTAAACAACTTTGCATATGCTCTCCAGGTCCTGTCCTGTAGAAAACACAGAGGACTGGCCACATCAACATATACACCCAGGGTTTCAGGGTGCATTTCTTGATAATGGAGACCCCTGCTGGCTGTCCCACCAGGTCACCCAGCTAATAGAAGGGCAACTTCACCTGAGGCTGGTAGTGAATATATTGTTTTGCTCATTGCCTTCCAAATAGCTGGAATGAATCTTCCAAGAGGCACAAGACCACCTCTAGCCAAGAAAATACCAACAATTGAGATGAGAGCAATTGCTCCACTTAGAAGGTAAATGTATATTTCTGAATATAGAAGGCAGATACTTCTCCTTCATCACATAAGAATCTATGTGTGCTGTGTAGGGTAACTATCCTTCAGGAAAAGAGGTGGGTGAATCCCCACTAACTGGCAGTGTGCTGTTGTTATAATTTTATTTTCTTGTTATTGAGTTTACGGGTATGTTTTAGGTATACAGTACAGTTACATTTATTACTGGGATCCTGTACCTTCACATGACAGGTCTTG
>NW_022959717.1:0-300 GCF_012274545.1 Fukomys damarensis | reverse complement strand
CCGTACTGATGGGCCATTTTAAAGTGAAAGGAAATGAAGTACCTCTAGTGAAGATTCAAGAATTACTATATAGATGGGCAAAATATAGGAATAAGTTTGGAAGGGAGCCATGAGACTTGGTGTACATAGAAATCCTGTTTAAATACCAAGATGAAAAAATGCTTAACATTAAGGCAAATGGCAACTCCAAAGATAAGATGGCATAGTAAACATTACTAGGCCTTATGAACATATGGTCCTCGCCTTAACTGTTTTTTTTTAAATTTAATTTATTGGTACATTCTACGTAGACAGTACAGT
>NW_022959716.1:0-212 GCF_012274545.1 Fukomys damarensis | reverse complement strand
GACAAGTCATTTGTGACATCATACCTGCTCAGGTTGAGAACCATTGATGTGGCTCAGTCTAGTTTTTACTCTGTGTGCTTAGAAAGTACAATTCAACTGTAGCTTTGAAATCATGGCACTGAGAAGAATTCCCACAGGCCAGTTTCTTTGATATGGCACAGGTGTCCTCTGACATGGTAGCTGTTTCAAAAGATGGTTCCACTGGTTCATAA
>NW_022959715.1:0-219 GCF_012274545.1 Fukomys damarensis | reverse complement strand
ACCTACCTGACTGACTAAAGAAATCTTTCCTTGATGTACTTTCTGTGGGTTGTTTTCGGGTTGCGGGGGCGTTGCCAAGGAAACGTACTCGGGACCTGCCCGTGCTAGTGCTTCCCCTTGCGCTTTGCTCTTGCGCTTGCGCCTGCCACCGCGCCTGCGCTTGCGCTTGCGCTTGAGCGGCAGGCGAGGGCCCCCCCACCCCACGGAGCTAAATCTCCG
>NW_022959714.1:0-531 GCF_012274545.1 Fukomys damarensis | reverse complement strand
CTGTGTGCCTAATACATTCTTAAAAGTGAACCAAGACCTGCTTTTTCTAAATTTAGAGGTTTGACTCTTTCTTACCCAGTTCGTGGGCCACTGTGGAACCCTTCCACTGACCTCACAACTGGCCACTTGTTCAGAGTGTGGTGCAAAGAGACACAAGGAAGCAGACAAGACCTGTGCTTCAAAGTTTGCAATGCTTGCAGGACAACAGGAAGCTTTTGTATGCAAGAGCTAACTGCAGTGCTGGTCTGGACTGTCCTTTTGCTTAATTCAAGAAAAGAACACGGAGCTCAAATTGCCCTTTTATTTTGGCAAAATGAATGGGGAATGAATGAATGAATTAATGAATTAATGCATACCTCCTCCCTGCTTTGAAGATTGGATTCCCTTTCCCTCTCTCTACCCAAGAGTGTTTCACCTTCCTGAGAGCAAAGAGGAAGAAATGGGATGTGTTCTCATAGGCAGGGCCTGTGGTAGGGGTCTGTGGGCACTGGCCTTCTTTGTCAGGCTAGTCATGAAAGGCCTTGCTCCGTG
>NW_022959713.1:0-726 GCF_012274545.1 Fukomys damarensis | reverse complement strand
AAAAGTAGTGAGTTGGAAGGCAGAGGGAAGAGGGCATTCTGAAGTGACAGAATGCACGGGAAACTGGAAGCATTGTAGAGTTAGGAAATACATTTTGCAGAGACCTGAAATAACAGTATCATAAATAAGAAAAGATTTTATTTTTTTGTCTCTCACATGATAGGAAATCCAGACCCATGTTTCCCAAGGCTGATTAGTTGTGTGATAATATCACTAAGGATCCCACAGTTCCTGGTCTGTTTTAGTTCTGCCATCATTAGATCGTAGATCCTATTATCAAAATCGCATCCTGGCCGCAAGATGACTCCTGGTGCTCTAATCTTGTCATATGTCCAAAAAAAAAGAAAAGATGGGAAAGGGTTCATGAGTTGTAGCACAGTCTGAGTAAACATACCTTTTTTATGGTATGGTGTGTTAGGTGCAGACAAGAGCAGAGGTGCAGACCCAAAAGGCTTAAATCTTTTTATCAGCTAATGACTTTTTATAGAACATTTGCCACCCCTATTTAGAAGTTGAGCTAGGAAGTGAAAGTATTATGTGAGTACATTGTACACAAGGTTTTGATTTTCTGTTAGGAAGAGGTGCTTGAGTACAGGAGAGGTAATTAGTACTCATTGTCATGGCCATGGGAAATTCTGGAAAGTAGCTCTAAGAATACAACAGCAGCCATAAAGCACGAGAAAATAGATTCATTCATAGGAAAATGGATACATATTGAAGATATAC
>NW_022959712.1:0-222 GCF_012274545.1 Fukomys damarensis | reverse complement strand
CAACTGCATTCCTTTTTGTTTGTAGTTCTCTGCCTGGCATAGATTGAAACACTGTTGTGAGGCGCTTTTAGCAGAGAAGCCCCTCAGGCGTAAGAAAGTGCCTACCAGCTCTGAGTGCACATAAGCCTCCAGAACTCTGTATACTTGGGTATAGTTTCTGTTTGACGTTAGAACACAAACGCACTTTGCAGAGGGCTTCTGCGGTTTAAAGTGAAGTTTTCC
>NW_022959711.1:0-232 GCF_012274545.1 Fukomys damarensis | reverse complement strand
AGAATCATACTGAGAAGAGAATAGAGATTCGCGCCTGCAGCTCAGGAGTTTAATCAATTGACCGTAACATTTGCTGTCACCCATGGTCTGTCTCAGCTATGTTGCTTACTGGCTGCTGAGGGTTATGGTTTCCTGGAGTGACTGAAGTTGAAAGCCTGCCCTAAACATCTGCAAACATTTGAGGAAATTACCATAAACAGCCAATGCAGTGAGGAGCATGATATTTAATTCA
>NW_022959710.1:0-366 GCF_012274545.1 Fukomys damarensis | reverse complement strand
TGTGCTTGTGAGGCAGGAGGGGGCATGAATTTTCTTTATTTTTATTTTATTGGTATCATGATAAAGCAGTATTGGCTAATGACCAGTGAATACTTCCCTGACTGGCTCTGCTAGCTGACATACACACAATCACTTCTTCAGCAAGAATTACAGCCAGCCTGTGACTATGTCCCTTAATCAGAGTCGTCACAGATATGGGCTCTGCAGGCTTGTGTGTACATTTTCTCTCCCCAGTGTATTCTTAATGATTTTTGAAAATAATCCCATGTTTTCATTTTGCAACAATTTCTTAAAATTAGAATGTTTTTTCTTTTTATTGAGTTTATTGGTACAATCTAGGTCTACAATACAGTTACATTCATTACT
>NW_022959709.1:581-805 GCF_012274545.1 Fukomys damarensis | reverse complement strand
CATTATAAATCAAGTAGACCTAGCAGACCTCCAGAGAATATTTCACCCAGCAACTGTAGAAAATGCATTCTTTGCAAGTATACCTGGAACATTTCCAACATAAACCACATACTAGGCCACGGAAGAAATCTCAACAGACTGAACATAATTAAATAAAACAAAATATGTTCTTTGACACCACAAACTGAAATAAGAAATCAACAACAAAGAGAAATTAGGAAAAT
>NW_022959709.1:0-546 GCF_012274545.1 Fukomys damarensis | reverse complement strand
ATTTCAAGGAAATATTCAAGGAAAACTCGAAACTTAAAAGAAACTTAAAAGAAAACTGAGATCCAGCTGTGGTGGTGAATGCCTGTAATTCCAGCACTCTGAAAAGCCAAAGCAGGAAGATGGCAAGGGCTGGCCAACCCTAGGCAATGGAAGGAGACCATGACTCAAAAAATATAAGAGGGCCAGGGAAATGGGTCATTGTGAAGGCCTCAATTCATCCCCCACACCGGACACAGAATCACAAAGTCACACACACACACACAGACATGCACACACTGCATAAACACTGGTATCTGTAATTAAAAATGGCTTAGTGCTTCATATATGAAACCTGACGTGAAATTATCAACGTTTAACTATATACAATTGTTTCATTTAAATATTAAAGGGACAAATGAAATATCAATACAGAATTCTCAATAAAATTCCTACATAATATATAGGACAAAGACTAGAAAAAAAGGGAAGTGAAATTTTCTCTCGTGAAGTTGAACTTATCTAAGTTGATACTTTCTTAACTTTAAGGAGACCAAGAAAAATAAAGAA
>NW_022959708.1:0-209 GCF_012274545.1 Fukomys damarensis | reverse complement strand
ATATTTGCGTCACAATTTTTCTGTTCTATGAAGCTGATGACCCCTCAAAATGGGTTAGTGTCTCCTTTCTTTGTTTTTTCATAGTACCATATGCATTTTTATATGTATTAATTTTGCTCTTACTTTCTGTTCTTTCTCTTACCTGGCTGTGACCTGGAGGGAGTGGTTGTGTCCTTTCTTTTGAAAACCACCTTGTCTTCATCATGTGT
>NW_022959707.1:0-723 GCF_012274545.1 Fukomys damarensis | reverse complement strand
TAGTACTAACGTTATAAATTTCTGAGTGAAGTGTTCATTACGGGTCTTTTTTTAATAATGTCTTTAGTTATCTTGTTCATCCAACATCTGTACACACACACGTTCTCTCTCTCTCTCTGTCTCTCTCTCTGATTTGTAACATGGAGCTTCTGCTAGCTTCCCAAATAGATCTTATTTCACACTTTGTTCACCTTGTTCTTCTACATTGAATATCTTTTTTCTTCTGAGCTCACTTTTGTCAAGCCTTTTGATATTTAGGAGATATCTTTAGCTGTTTTTATTTCACTTTGTATTGAAATTATTGATCTTCTGGCCTACTTCTCTTTGAAGCAGAATGCTATGGAAATACCGCTGCCTTACAGAAGATCTCATCAAATGTTTAAGTTGAAATGATTGTTCTAATAAAATATTTTAATGACAATTTTAGACAGCAATTTTGGCCTTTGTTTCTTCTTCCCTTAAATAATAACTCTTGTGAAAATGTACTTTAGCACCATTTTGCCATGTAAATTGACCAGAAATAAAATACTAACATTGCCCTTTACTAAGTATGAGCTCCTGGCCTATTGCTTGCCCTGTAAGCTTTTTGTTAAAATAAAGGAAACAAAAATATTGGAATTACATCACAACAACATTGTGAAAATTTAAATGAGTGTATCTTTATAACATTTAGCAAAGAAATGGTGTTAAGTAATGCTAACTGTATTATCAGACAGAAAAATG
>NW_022959706.1:0-2250 GCF_012274545.1 Fukomys damarensis | reverse complement strand
TCTCCAGCAATTTGCTGAAAAAGAAGCCAAACACAAAAGAAAACGTCATGCTTTCTTGCACTTACAGAAAGTTTACGAACAGGGAGAGCTAATGAGTGTGATAACTCTATCAGGAGATAGAGTCTTGACAGGAAAAAGAACATGAGATAGCTTTCCTATGATATTGGAAATGTTCCTCATTTGACAATGTATATGTTTCCCACATGCGTGTATTTCTCAAAGTGTATTCTGGTGTATACTTAGGATAAGTGCTTTCCACTATAACTGTGGGTGCCAAACTATACCTCAGTAAAATTATATTGGATGAAGAGTAAGATAAAATGTTAAGTTCTGCTAGAGAAAGAGAATTTATATTATATGTACATACATACATATATGTATACTCTGCTATTATATGATTAAAATTCTGGATTTTAATTAATTACATATGGAAAAAAATTCAAAAAACTTCCAAAAGCAGAGACTGTCTTTATTAGAATTCTGAGGAAATGGTGAAAGCTACAGACTCAGGATTAAATTGTAAGATGGGAACTGGGAAAGAGAGCGCCTCTTCATTGATTACTAAGCACTGCTTTTTAAAAATATAAATGTAAAATTTTGAAATTCTTTTGAATATTCTGTAAAGATTCAGTGAAAATAAATTACTAATAATCATACTGATATGGACAAAATAATGAAAGAATATCATGAAAATTGAGACACATTCTGACTTTCTAGTTGCTTGGTCTTTTAAATTTTGACTCACATATTTCCTTTATTTTGCTTTTATTTTTGAGGTGCTAGACCATCATTGTTAAGCACATAACCAATTACTGAGCTACACCCCCAGCCTTAATCCACTTAAAGTAACTCTAAGAGCACATCATTGTAACTGTGTTTCATAGTAGTATAATCACAGGTAACTGCAGTTAGTTTGACAACACAGACAGATAGCATCTACTAAAAACTACACTTTTGCTAGGCATTTTTCTACAGTTTCATAGGCAGACAATTATTTGCTCCTTATAACAACCTTGTAACAAGACCGTTACCAGGGTTATCTTAATTTTAATGTGAGGAAAAAAGACAAAGCAAGGCTAGGTAAGGTGTAAAGTTGCCTCAAAAGAATTTTCCTTTAAATCAAATTTTCTGGTACTCAACATTTTAAAATTTAAGAATAAACTACCACCGATATGACTCACAACACAAATGTTCTGTTATCATGTAGGATTCATATTTGTGGCAAATTTCTTTAATACCCCAGTGCACTTGTGTTCACCCTCCACATTCCTTTGATCTCAGGCACAGCTGTCTGGAGTGACCCAGTAAAATGAGCTCTCAGTGCCCAGAGCAAAGCTTCTGGTTGTTTTCTTTGTATTGGTGTTTTTATCTCCCTGTTCCCTCACTTCTTCCTGGAATCACTCACAAATCCCCAACTTACTTTAGGTTTTATTTATTGAAATGTAAAGTGTGTTCATGCTATTTTTGATGATTCTCCTCTCTAGAAGATGCTCTTTACTAGATTATTAATTCTTTATTCCAGTTATATCAGATAAGAATCCCGTTTTTCTGTCGTCCTTCAGAGATGGCCAAATACAGATGTATGGAACAGCTATAATGAAGTCACTTTGGGTACTTACTATGAATACAGATTTTCAGGCCTTGTATTGATCATGATTTTAGATAGAAAACTATTAGTTAGTTGCTATTAATTCACCATGATCAATTAACTCACCATTCACATCTAAGCTGTGGATTTTTCATAGATGGCCTTTATCCAGGTGAGAAAGTTGTCCTCTACCATAATTGCTGCTAGATCTTGTCAAATATCTTTCCTGGCCTCAAGATTGGCCTATGGCAGTGTAGTACTCCATTGTATATAAATATCACATTTTTTGTCCATTCATCTGTTGAAGGACATATAGGCTGTTTCCACGATGTAAACATTTTAAAGTAATAGATAAAAGAGAGACAGAAAAAGTACTGTGATCGAGCATGGACAATGTATGTAAAAGGTACTTTGACTTCGCAAAATATGTTCTTTGGCTTATTAGTCTAGTTTTAAATGTGTATATGTGATAATTTACTTTATAAATCTTTATATCATAAATAAATGAATCCAATGCTACAAAAACAGAAGGGTGGGGAAGGAAGGGAAAAAATGAGTTGGGATGTTTTGTGTACATATACCAGTCCCTCTGGTGAGTGTGAACACTATGTACTTCAAATGTGCACTAATAAAAGTAAAAAAAAAAAAAAAAAAAAAACAAG
>NW_022959705.1:0-2628 GCF_012274545.1 Fukomys damarensis | reverse complement strand
TACTGGGGATCAAACTCAGGACCTTGCACTTGAGAGGCAGGCAGCAAAACAACTGAGCTAAATCCCCAGCCCGCCTGTGAATCTTATACAATATACCTGTGAAAGTTCACGGCTCAAATGTTTACAAGTCAGGGACTTACTGCATTCTGCATAAAATAAATATTTCCAAAAAGTTGACCAAATAATTCAAAACACCCTAAAGTAGTGATTCAAATATTTGTTGAATAGAGAAAGGCTTAGTTGAACAAATTTATGGCACTTTTGAAAATGCAAGTTATTTAAAGCCTATGATTTTTCATTGCATTATTCATCAGAAGGTACCATGAGGAAAATATTTAGATCTGTCATGGGATATTGAACTGGTATCATCAATTGTGAACTTCATTAGCTCTCACAGACTTGACCTTCATCCCATTCTTTGAATCTTTGTCAGAAATAGAAGCTGAATATCTTTATATGGCCTCCAACTCAGCAAATCCATGGGAGCAGTGGCAAAATTGTCCTGTACTTTATTTCAGCTCAGGACCAAGACAAATTTTCTGAATAAGAAGAATCATCCCCTACTGCTGTTAGCAAATGCTGAATAATTTTGGAAATTAGCTTTTTGCCTCAGACTTATTTTAAAATATTTCTTCATGAATCCAATCTAAAATCACAAAGCAAGACAGCACTTAGATGCAAAGTTTATAATGCAGGAAAGTCAGTGCAACAAGTAACATGATTTTAATTACAAATGACCTCAAGCTGGTGTATATACTTCCTATGCTATCAAAAGTAAAAACAAGGGTTGGGGATTTAGCTGAGTGGTTCTGCCACCTGCCTCGCAAGCACAAGGTCCCAAGCTCAATATCCAGTACCAAAAAAAAAAGTTAGAACAAGATCTCCATCCCATGCAAATTTGCAACAAACTTCCAAGTTCTAACACTGTTTTTTGCACTTCAAAGCAACTGCATAAGAAATTCCCATATTTCAGAATCTACTTAACTGTGGAATTAATGGTCTTCTACTTAGCCTTCCAAATGGAAATGATTAATCTGAAATGTAATAACATACTAAAAGACCAGTATCAGGAGAAGAGCATTCTATAAATGTCTTCCAAGTAATAAATACATTCAATCAAAATCATATGCTATAAGTTATTACCATAATTTGGCAGTACTTATCTGAATGAAAAGACAGTCTCAAAGGTGAATTGTGTAAAATCTCATTACGGATCAACATTAACAGATGAATATTTGCAAATGATTTTATAGGAAATGCTAACTTTGAATCCAAAAACAGGTGTTATCGTTCCCTGAAAAAAATTCCCTTATATTATTAGATCTGTATCACAAAAATATTATACTCAATTATTACTAGTATGTTTTGAGTTTTGTCATGGAAGAATTTACAGAAATGTATCACTGCATAAGTACCAACATAATATCCTTGATTTTTGCCACCTTTCAAAGCCTAAAATATTCACTATTCCACCTTTTGTAGAAAAAGTTTGCTGGCTGCTGTGTTAAATTATCTTAGACATTCCTATAGTTACTTATAAATCTCCCTGAGGTTAAAATATGCTTTGCCCAGTAAGGAAACAATTGTGTCATCACAAACAAAATGAAGGTTACCCTACCACTTAACTGGAGGTCATCTTTTAATCCTCTTGACCAGGGAGGCTTCTAGCAAGATCATGACCAGATAAATTCTTCCCACAGAACCAAGGCTAATGGCTTCCAAATGAAAGTGAACAGTTTTGAATCATTAAAAGTCTACACTCCCTAATTCTTCTCTTTATATAATAATGCCACTTCCTTTCTAGTGGCTACGTCTCTTGATTGGATTTGAAATGTTTTAGCTAAATGATCTCCCTTGTTAGCTCTCAACACTTTTTAAGTTGATAATGTATGTATATATTCTGTCTTTTAGACTACAACTCTTCTGAATATTACAATGATTTCAAATCTGCTGGAAGATAAAATATGTAAAACTCTTGAAGACACAGGCATAGGCAAAGACTTTCTGAACAAGAAATAACATTAAAAAATCAATGTTAATTTTAAAAGCTTCTGATCACCAAAGGTAACAACCAACAAAGTGAAGCAATGACCTACAGAATGGGAAAAATATTTCACCAGCTACTCCTCAGATAGTCGACTGGTATCTAGAATATATAGAGCACTCAAAAAATTCAGCAGAACTACAAGTGGCCAACAAATACATGAAAAGGGTTCAACATCTCTGGCAATTAGAGAAATGCAAATTAAAGCAACACTGATTTCATCTTACTCCAGAAAGAATGGCCATCATCGACAAATCAAATAGCAATAAATGCTGATGGGAAGATTTCAAGGGAAAAGGAACTCTTCCACATTGCTGGTCGGAATGTAAACTAACACAACTACTATGGAAATACTTTGGAGAGTCTTCAAAAGACTAAAAACAGAAATTCCATTTGACCCAACTATACCTCTCTTGGTTATATTCCCAATAGAGTTAAGATATCACACTACAGTAATACATGTATACCCATGTTTATAGCAGCACAACTCATAATAGCTAAATCTTGGAAATGGCTTATACGTTCATCAATAGATGAATGAATAAATAAACTGTAGTATTTATACACAATGGAGTACTACTCAG
>NW_022959704.1:0-215 GCF_012274545.1 Fukomys damarensis | reverse complement strand
GGTTGAAAATTAGCAAAGGACAGTTCCCTGTAGTAGTGAATATAATGTAACGAATGGCTGTTTGTAAAAGAATCTCATAAGGAGCTAGCTTCTCCTTGAGGCCGCTGTGTGGTTGGTCTGGTCCAAGCATGAAGAAGCGCGTGCTCTGTGCTGCTTGGGCCCGTTATTGAGCCCCTGGATTTTTCTTACCCTTGAAAGGTCACAGTGCGTATGCT
>NW_022959703.1:0-501 GCF_012274545.1 Fukomys damarensis | reverse complement strand
CCCCCATACCTTGATTTATTTCTGTCGCAGGACTAGCTGTGATTCACTCCACCGATGGGGTTTATCACTCTTGAACAGGCCTCTAAGTACAGTGTCTGTTATTACAAAAATGGAAATCATATTTAACTTTCTTTTTCATTAGAGAATGAGTCAAAAGATCAATGTGCTTTTTGTTGTAAGCTGATTTTGCATTGTTTAAATCATCTTGTGGACTTAAAAAAATACCGATTTCTCCTCTCATTATAATCATCACTCACATTTACTGAGAGCTCTTTGTGTGTCAGGCGTAGTTTGCATGTTTTAGGTGCATTAACTGCCTGTGGACTGGCCATAACAGCAGTAGGCAAAAGTAATCATTTCTATCTCCAGCCATAAACATGCAGTCAAGTAACCTGTCAAGTTCATAGAACCAAAGGCAAGTAGAGGCAGGAATTGAACCCTGCGGACTCAGCCTCTACAGTCCTTGCTCGTACTCATGACACACGCACTTCTTTTTGTTAC
>NW_022959702.1:0-203 GCF_012274545.1 Fukomys damarensis | reverse complement strand
AGGAACCCTTCTCCATTGTTGGTGAGAGTGCAGACTGGTGCAACCACTATGGAAGTCAATATGCAGATACCTCAAAGAACGAGGGTTAGAGGTTCCATTTGACCCAGCCATCCCTCTGTTGGGTATCTTTCCAAACGAAATAAAGAATCATACCACAGTGATATATGCGCACCCATGTTTATAGCAGCACAGTTTGTAATAGC
>NW_022959701.1:0-237 GCF_012274545.1 Fukomys damarensis | reverse complement strand
GCAACAGAGACATGGCAGCGGGCATAACAATTCCCAATTTGAAACTAAACTACAAAGCCACTGTGAAAAATCAGCATGGTACTGGCAAAGAAACACGCCTGAGGATCAGTGGAATAGACTAGAAGACACAAAAATAACTCCAGATGTACTCAGCTACCTCATCTTTGACAAAGAAGCTGACTGTCCCCACTGGAGGAAAGATAGCCTCTTTAATAAATGGTGTTGGAAAAACTGGAT
>NW_022959700.1:0-200 GCF_012274545.1 Fukomys damarensis | reverse complement strand
TCTGGATCCTGGCTGAGTCTACAGGTGGGGGTCTGAGGCCCTCAGAGAGTCAGTGCGCAGCCCCGCAGCTGGGGCTGAGCCGGGAGTGGGACCGCTTGACTGCTGTGCCCCTGTTCTGTGTGCCAAGACTCATTGTGTGTGCTGGAGATGCCCACTGGGCTGTGCAGGCATCTGCAGAACCCTGATGGGCAGCAGGTAGA
>NW_022959699.1:0-277 GCF_012274545.1 Fukomys damarensis | reverse complement strand
GATACCAACAGAAAAATACAGCTTGGTCTGGCCTCAGGCAATCAGTTTGAAGCCCTACTTCCCTTCCTTGCCAAATCAGTCCCAGATGCTTGTGGAATGGGACAGGGCCAGCCAGCCCTTCCGTTATAAGGCTGAGGGAGGGTACACATGGGGCGTCAGGCTGCTTGCTACGGCAGCCATTTGTTCCCCAGAGTATTCTAAAATTTTAGGGCTAGAAAGACTTGTCTAAGAATATGATCACGACTCTCACCCTAGTGACAGTAGAATGAAATCTTGT
>NW_022959698.1:0-965 GCF_012274545.1 Fukomys damarensis | reverse complement strand
AGCACAATCACATCATTTTCACTATTTCTTTCAATACTGAATCAGCTCATTTGGGACATTGTTGACAGCCAACTGTTATCAAAATGAATAAGTCAGGGGGTGGACTGGCCTTCAGAAATAGCTTCCCTTATTTGTACATCAACACTATTTCTTGTCCCTATTTAACAGCTGCTCCTCAGATCTGGGCAAATTCCACTTATTGAATCTGTTGAATATAGAAAATAAAGTTGAAAAAAGAAGCGAGGAATATATATTTTCAATGATAGCCTTAGAAAAATATTGATCCATTTTTATTCTTCATTAGTTCTTCCATGGAGCACTCATTGATCACTGCTTTGAGAGAGGACAAATGTAGACATACTTCATGTCCTCATGAGGTGCATACCTGCTGACTTATACTGGTTCTCTCCACATTAGCCATTCTGCTAATTTTGCGATACATTGTTCTGTCATATTACATAGCTCTGATATTGTATAGTCCATCATTCAACTATGTTTGTTCATGAAGGAAGTTTGCAAGTGACTTATTCTGCTATTTTTGCATGAGTAATATTTGAGAAACAGCTTGATATATGTTTTATAGATATCTCCAAAGTGGTGTGAATCATTCCCATTTTTGCCATGATGAGGAAGACTTTGAGTGATGTTTCTGTAGTTTCCATTTCTTCTCCACTTTCAGGGACATGATGTACTGTTCTCTAGAACTCTTAGGTACTGAGGAAATAATAGAAAACAAATAGAGTATTTCCTTTCATGTAGCCAATTAATCAGCATTTCTAATTGATTCTTCCCCTAAAGTATACCACAGATATGTTGATTTTTCTCTATTTATGTGATTACCATCGTAAATTATTTGGACCCTGGTAAATCTCCTCTAATTTTAATCTCCTTGCCTCTTCTTTTCTCCAATATTCTATTCTTTATTTATTTTTCTTCATTTATTTTTTTGTACTGGGATGGAACTC
>NW_022959697.1:0-289 GCF_012274545.1 Fukomys damarensis | reverse complement strand
TAGAAAAGTCTACTCAAGATATTGGAGCTCATCAAGCACATTACTGTGTCAGTGGCTTCAGGACTGCCTGAAGCAGAGCTTTTTGTCCACACTGAAGGACAACCCAGGCAGACAAGGACCAGTCCTGTAGGATGTGATGAATGCCATCTTGGCAGTGTAAACACCAGGAACTGATGGGAGAAAAGATTTCCCAGTGCCACTGAGGAGACTTATTAGGCTGCTGCACGCCACAGATTTATCCAGTTGGAAGGATGGCGAGAAAGTCTGGAGATGGAGGGTTATAACTGTT
>NW_022959696.1:0-217 GCF_012274545.1 Fukomys damarensis | reverse complement strand
ATCAAGTGTAAAATTCACCTAACATTATTTCCATTAAATCAGTGTTCGGGGGACATATTTTTAGAAACATTTGTGTGTGATGCACTGAACAGTAGGAAGCCAAACTCTAGTCTTTCATTGGAAGTAAGCAGCTGTGTGGCAGTGAGACATCACAGAAGTTCTCTGGGTTCAAATTGAATTTGGGTTCAAATTCTACCCAGAGGTTGGAAATTTCTGG
>NW_022959695.1:0-225 GCF_012274545.1 Fukomys damarensis | reverse complement strand
CATAATTTTCCACTTTCAACTAGGTTTGAGTTTGGATTGTTGCTGTTTTTCAAGTATCTTAAGGTCCATCATAGGTTATTTATTCTAGATAACTGCTTTTGTATTGTGAGCACTGATTACATTGCATTTACAAATGAATTAAAAGACTTAGGTTTGTCTTCCAGTACAAGATGAAGAAAAAGAGCATCAGAAAAGAGCAGACTTGTCTCCTGATATCTTTTCCCT
>NW_022959694.1:0-290 GCF_012274545.1 Fukomys damarensis | reverse complement strand
GGCAAAACCACAGAGCTAAAACCCCAGCAGGTTTGTTTTTGTGAAATTTCCATACTGATTCCACAGTGGTTGCACCAGCCTACATTCCCACCAACAGTGGAGAAGGGTTCCTTTTTCCCATAGCCCCTCCAGCATTTGATATTGGTTAATTTCTTGATAGCAGCCATTCTTTCTGGAATGAGATAGAATCTCAGCGTTGTTTTAATTTGCATCTCTCGAATGACCAATATGTTGAATATTTTTTCATATATTTATTTGCCATTTCTACTTCATCTGAGAAGTGTCTGTTC
>NW_022959693.1:0-319 GCF_012274545.1 Fukomys damarensis | reverse complement strand
CTTTTTCTTAACTGTCTTAGTGTTTTCTCTTACTGGACTATTTTCTTTTATTAGACTTTATTTGCATTTCTTTGCTAATTAATGAGGTGGAGCATCTGTCTATATGCACTTTTAGTGATGTTCTAGGAAGGAAAGTGTGACAGGAAAAAACTTTTCTTCTAAATATTTGAAAATACTAATAACAAGATTCTCAGTTATTCATTAACAAGTACAGATTTCTACTTCCATGGTTCTTAAATATGGTTATTGTGTACTGCTTCTTGGCATTTTGGCTAAGAACAAATGTGGTTACTGTATTAAGGGACTTAAGTGTCCTACA
>NW_022959692.1:0-358 GCF_012274545.1 Fukomys damarensis | reverse complement strand
ACTTCATGGATTCCTATCAGTCTTATATTATTCTTCTTTGCATCATCTAGGAGTTGTTGGATCCATTTGTCATGATCCCTTACTGTTTTTAAGAGACCTCTCTTTTCATGATCACTGACTGCCATCTTATCTTCTATATCTGAGAGTCTTTCTTCGCATTCTTTTGTTGTGTTGCGTACACTTTCTATGGATTGTTTAATCTCCTGGATATCTGTTTGAATCTGTTTTATGGATTCCATTTCTTTCCTATGTTGGGTGTTTATTTTTTCCATTTCTTTCTTATGGTGGGCCTTCGTGGCTTCTGTCATGGTCCTGAGCTCATCTATTTTTTTGTCAGTTTCTGCTCTAGAGTCTCGAA
>NW_022959691.1:0-1160 GCF_012274545.1 Fukomys damarensis | reverse complement strand
ACAGAGTGGGTCTCAGAGGTAGAGACTGTGTCCCATTCACCTGACTCACAGCATAATGTGGGACATGTGGAGGGGAAAAATAGAAAGCAGGATCAAAGGAAAAGGAAGATCATTTTTGTATTTTTAAATTTTTGTATAATAATGTTTGAAGAGGAATTAACCATAAGAAGTCACAGTTCTGTATCATTTTTTTGGTGTTATCGTTGGTAGGTAGTTTCTTTAGGAGAGGAAAAATGTGGGCATATTTTAAATGTTAATGAAATTCAAATAGATCTGAGTATTTGAAAAGGTACATTGGCTGGGTGTGATGGCAGAGGCCTGTAGTCCCAGTTACTTGGGAGACTGTGGGCAGGATGCTTTTGAGTTAAAGTCCAGCTTGTGCAACATAGTGAGAACCAATTTTGAGAAAAAAAATTACTGATTGTGCTAAAATACACATAACAAATTTTACCATTTTAACCATATAGGTCAGTGTTATTAAATATATTCACAAAACTAACAGGCATCAAAAATGGCTATCTTATGACTGGGGATTTAGCTCAGTGGTGCGGTGCCTGCCTTGCAAGTACAAAGTCCTGAGTTCCATCTCCAGTACCGGAAAAACAAAAACAAAAACAATCCCCATAAAACAAAACCAGGGATTTAGCTTACAGCGTGAGTGCCTGCCTGCCTGGTAAGCATGAGATCCTGAGTTTGATGCCCGATACCAAAAAATGAAACACAAAAAACAAACAAACAAAAACCCCGAAATGGTTATCTTTTAGATTAATATTCATTTCTACCCCACAGAAAAGTCATTTTTCTCCCCAAAATTATTTCTGGAAAAATAAGATCTGATTCGGGGTGCTCTCCTTCTGTTCACATGGAGAACACACGCAGTCATTCCTTTTCAGAACTTCCCTTTGGTCTAAACATCCCTGTGTACAAGTGTGTCAAGTTTGTGGACTTCAAAGGGCATGCCACGCGACTGCTGGAGATTTGGGGTGCAGCAGGTGGGAAAGCTCCCTCTTTATTAGTTAGCAGTTACCAAGCCTCTGTAATCATTAACCACTTTGGCTGAGTGAGCCCCACAGGAGTTGATGAGAAATGTCTGAACATAACAGGATAGAAACATCCTCTATTCAGCACTCAGCAAGCCAAGGCACAAGGATTGAGAGTTT
>NW_022959690.1:0-276 GCF_012274545.1 Fukomys damarensis | reverse complement strand
GAGACCCAGCCAGATCCTTTTATTTTTTCGCCTCTCTGTTTGTTCAGAATCTACCCCCTCCAGGTCCTGTCACCCACCCCCAGCTGAGCAGGCCCCCTTCTCCCAGGTGAAAGACCCTGCAATCACATGGCCCCACCGTAGTCATATGGCCATTGCTCCAAGAAGAGTGATTTTAGCCTCAATGAGATGGGCCATTTTCCCTGAGTGAAACAGCTAAATGTCTTAGAGTGCTGGTGTTAAGAAAATTTTCACAGTGAAAATACAAGCAAGTGCTTG
>NW_022959689.1:0-205 GCF_012274545.1 Fukomys damarensis | reverse complement strand
TGATGCTGAGACTCTGTTCATTTTTATTAGTTTTTTTCTTTCCTCTCTGTCTTCACTTTGAGTCGCTTCTATTACTGTTTTCAAATTCGCCAATCTTTTGTTTGACTCAATCTTCATTTTGAGCTTACTAAGTACATTTTATTTTTTTTATAAGAATGTATACTTTATTAACAGAAAGTTTTTCTTTTGAAACCATTCTACTTCT
>NW_022959688.1:0-263 GCF_012274545.1 Fukomys damarensis | reverse complement strand
GTAAATTATTCTGAACTTTACATGTTATAGTTTTAATTCTTGCATATTAATATACAGATGCAGCATAGCACAATTACTTCATTTTCTATAATTTAAAAATATTTTGAAATAACAAATATATTAATAAATAGAGTAAAACTGCAGATTATCAAAGCTAAAAACATTGATTTGAAAGTAGAAAAAAATACTGAACCCATCTTTAGGCCTAAGTAGCTTATGCCTTGGCATCTATGGCTTGCACCTTTTGTATAGTTAGCTGTTGC
>NW_022959687.1:0-221 GCF_012274545.1 Fukomys damarensis | reverse complement strand
ATGAGAGGATGGGAATTGAGCCAAGCAGATGAGCACCCAAAAGCAGACTTATTAGGGGGATAGAGTGTAGAGGACGGGGTGCTGGGCCGTCTTGAACAATAGCAAGAGAAGAGGTTAGAGCTGGCTGCATCAGGTTTATATGGGCAAAGATTCACAAGGGGGGGCCATAGTGGAGGTAAATGTTTGGCTGCAGCCAGAGGTGAGATTTAAATCTATCGTGA
>NW_022959686.1:0-353 GCF_012274545.1 Fukomys damarensis | reverse complement strand
TCTTTCATGAGCACCATGCATTGCATAGCTGCCGTGGTGGTGTCCTGAACTGATTCAAAACGTCCACGTTCCGTGGTCCTTTTGACTTTGGGAAAGAGACAGAAGCGGCACAGACCACATCTAGTGGATGAGGACACAGCACGGTGCCTTTACAAGCCTGCTTTTACATTAGATGACACTCAGCAGCGGCATTCACTTTAGTTTTCATCACACCTGGTATAAAGACCTGGAGGAGGGCTTCCAGAGCTGCTGTACACAGTGGAGAGAACGGCAGGAAAAGTGCGTTCAACCTACAGGGGAGCATGTTGAGAGGAATTAATGGCAATGTGTCTTTTTACTGTAATACATTTTAA
>NW_022959685.1:0-211 GCF_012274545.1 Fukomys damarensis | reverse complement strand
ATATATTCCTGAATAGCTAGTCTGCTAATACACATCGACAAAATGTTTTCTAGAAATTCATAATGATTCTCTACCTATCTTAGATATGCATGGAAATTCTACTTAGACATATTCTCACAGGAAATAATATATTATATATTATTTCGTTTTTACATTTTGCTGGCTTTTTAGTGAGAAACAAAAAGTTGTCATTTATTGCTTCAACATTTCT
>NW_022959684.1:0-393 GCF_012274545.1 Fukomys damarensis | reverse complement strand
AACATACAATCCCCTGCCTCAGTCTCACAGCATTGAGATCATACGCATATACTAGCAAGACTGCACCATTTTACAAAATCCTCAAGGTTAAACACATTTATCTTCAGGTAGAGATACAACATTCATTAAAGTAACCATCAGAAATAAGACAGTAAACTATCCTTGCTTCTGTCTTTCCTCCCTTCTTGAGCAGATTTCCCCAGGATCTGGATAACAGTGTAGACTGACGGCAAATACGGTTAGTATTTTGTTTAGAAATTAATTCGGAATTCAGTTTCATAGGAACAGAGAGTTAACTGTGGTTAAAAAAGGACTCAGATGCAAAAATTAAACATTAACCTTTTCTGAGCTTTTTATCTGAAGTTATCTATGGGCCACTGTGTAAATTTTCCC
>NW_022959683.1:0-224 GCF_012274545.1 Fukomys damarensis | reverse complement strand
GCTTGTAAACACTCACCATAAATGGTGTCTTAGGTCCTTGATGTGCTAGTGTAACAGAAACAGGTTTTTCCTTACAAGGACTCCTGTGGCAGCTGTATTTGTCAATACCTGGAGTTTTATTTGTGACTAAAGTATATTAAGATCCAACTAAAACAATGAAACCTTTAAAAATCAAACCAATTGATAAACATACATGAAGCTTGGTGGATGACAGGTTTTTAAAA
>NW_022959682.1:0-230 GCF_012274545.1 Fukomys damarensis | reverse complement strand
CTGTGGTATGCATGGCTGTGTCACTCCAGCACACATGTGTGTGCACTACTGATTACCAATGTGGCCGTGTCAGGAGGTGGGTAGACCATAGCAGCTGAGACCTCGAGCGTGGCACCTCGTGCCCTTGCAGAAGTCCCAGAGAGCTCCTCTGACTCATCCACTATGACAGAATACAGTGAGAAGTGTTATGAAGAAAAGAGCCCTTGGCGAAAAAATAATATTTGGGGCAC
>NW_022959681.1:0-228 GCF_012274545.1 Fukomys damarensis | reverse complement strand
ATGGGAGTGAGGATTGCAAAGAACACAGTCACCAACTTGTCCACGGGGTAGGTAGCCACGGGATGCATGTAAGTGAAGATGCAAGGTACAAAAAAGAGGACGACAACGGTGAAGTGGGAGCCGTAGGTGGAGAGGGCTTTGCGCCGCCCTTCCGAGCCGTGGGAATTCAGGGAACTCAAGATGACTGCGTAAGACACAAGCAGCATGGACAGGATGAGCAAGCACATG
>NW_022959680.1:0-666 GCF_012274545.1 Fukomys damarensis | reverse complement strand
TTTGCAAAAGTAATTTAGTCCATCTGTAAGAGTGGTGAATGTCTTAATATTTCCAATATTGCCAAAAAGTGCAAATCCAAAATCTCCTCTGAGATGCAAGACAAACTCTTACCCATGACTCCCGATAAAAATAAAAATGAAGGCTAAATTCTTCCATCATGCAATGGCAAAGAATAAACAATTACGTGTCAAAAGAGAGGAATAGGGGAATAGAAAGACAGAGGACCAAAGTAAAACAGGGCTAATATTAAGTCCAGGAGCTTTATGTCCAGTACCCAGGGCATGTCAGGCTGGTATGTGAGTGGCCCCTCTCACTGTATCTGACTTCTCGGCAGATACGCCATATTCCTGGCATCTACCCCTCCCTGGCTCTTCACCGAGTTTCCTGCCTAAGTCTCACAGATTCACAATATCTTTCTTGGGGGCTCCTGGCACGGATGGGGACCCTGTCACACATTTTAGTCTTATCTCCCATGCCTTCTTTTGAAATCTGGGTGGACGCCTCCATGACCCAATGGGTCTTGCACACTCATCATTTAAGGCTGGCCTGAAATTCTTCATAGTGTGGCAGACATGCTCCAAAACTAGAAAGTGAGGAGTTTTCAAATGGAGAAAATTGAGGCAAGAAGGAATGAGAGACTGGTCCAGACTCAGGGAAACCCCCCC
>NW_022959679.1:0-212 GCF_012274545.1 Fukomys damarensis | reverse complement strand
TACAGTTGTACTCCCCATAAGAAGTGGACTTCACTGGTAAACTCACAGAGTTGCAGCACCTTTCTCTGTGGAGTACTTCACATTCATGAAACTGACCGCTTTCGCTTTAAACAGCTAAGCGGCGTGAGAAGCTGTTTCCCGAGGAAATGAGCACTTTAAACCGCAGAAGACTTCGGCAAAGTGCGTTTGTGTTCTAACGTCAAACTTAAGGT
>NW_022959678.1:0-261 GCF_012274545.1 Fukomys damarensis | reverse complement strand
GATGTATTTCTCAAAGTCACAACTAATGAACTGGTAATTGTGCTAATGACTTGTTAACAAACCGTGAAAAATTCCTGAATAAGCCCTAGTCTAAAGGCCAAAGCGAGGAAATAATTGGTTATAGTAATCCCTGTATGAATAAATAAGCTTTACTTTCATATCTGTGTCAAAATGTTCCATTTTTCAGATGAAATAATCGCATTTTATTCTGAAGAATCAAGAAAATTATACTAGTAGGTTACACCACAAAAGATTTCACTT
>NW_022959677.1:0-207 GCF_012274545.1 Fukomys damarensis | reverse complement strand
AGGTAGAACCCAATGCTTCAAACCATTGATTCGGGGAGGAGGCGAGCTTCGATGAACGGCTCTGCAATCAACTTCGTGGCCCTGGGTCATGGCCGTGACAAGTACAGAATCAGTGGTTATTATTGCGTGACTCTCCAGACTTCTGCTGTATTGTTTCTGGGCGTGGATGTGCCCTGTATTCAGAACCAGTCTGAAAGTTTCATGTAT
>NW_022959676.1:0-213 GCF_012274545.1 Fukomys damarensis | reverse complement strand
TCCTTGCAGGCATTTTCTGCATCCTGTCTTTGGTCTTCCTGACTTCTCCGTGGACTGGTGCTTTGAAGGCAGGGACCACGTTGGGGCAGCATGACACCTTGGGGTTTGAAGGCTCCTGACATGGAGCAGAACCTCCCCGAGGAGGGTCATCGTGTTCAGTCGGGGGATATTTCCCCTGTGGGATCAAACAAGGTTATGGAGCAAAGAGAGAAG
>NW_022959675.1:0-1850 GCF_012274545.1 Fukomys damarensis | reverse complement strand
TCTTCTGGACACGTGCTTTAGCTTGGGGGTTTCTGTCCCCTGGTTTAATGAGTCTTGAGATCTGGAAACAACTCTATGAGAAAGAACTGGTTTTCATTTTTCTTTTCTGAGACAGGGTCTCGTGATGTAGTTTCGGCTGCACTTGAACTCACTATGTAGCACAGGGTGGCCTCGAACTCACAACGACCCTCCCACCTCAGCCTTCAAAGTGCTGGGATTATAGGTGTGGGCCACCATGCCCGCCCTAGAGCTGGTTGTCAAGAACCTCTGCTTTCTTGTTCTTCACAATCAATCAGTCTCCTGTCCCAGTTTGCAGAGGCTCTTGATTTCTCCTGAGTGGCCCGTTCTGTGGAATCAGTGGACATTCTGAGCTCACCTGGGTCCGGTCTTTTGGCGGGTGGGGAAAAATCCACCCTATGTTTCATCAGAGCCACCTTTGAGTCCTGAGAATTCACGGCTTCTTCAACAGACACTCTATACTTCAATAAATCCAGCAGGGAATCTGAACGCTTACTTGGGCCCATTGTTTTTCAACCCACGAGAAGAAGCTTTCTTGAGCAGCTGCATCCGGAGGCAAGGAGTGACCCGTGGCACAGCTGCCGCAGGAAGGTCAGGATGGCTGCCATTCCTTTCTACGTAAGAAGCCAAGGAGGACATTCCAGAGGCAAGGTCTTAAATTCAGGGCCCTGGTGTGGCCACACCCCTGCCTTCAGGATTGAAGCCTGAACTCAGGCATTCTACCACTGAGCTATATGTATCTCTGACCCATTTTTAAAAATTTGAGACAGCTTCTTGTAATTTCTCCAGGCTAGCCTTGAACTGGTAATCTTCCTGCTTCAGCCTCCTGTGAAGCTGGGATTACTGCAGTGTACCAGTTACCTATCCAGGGCCCTGGTAATATTTTGATAGAATTTCTTTCTAGAAGCAAAGTTTTCAAATGCTCTGGAAGCCGATCCCAGAAGGAAGTGCCTTAATTCTACTGTACTGGAAGTTGAGCCAAGTCAGGTTTGGCAGAAATTGAAAGAAATCCTTCGGAATCCTGCAGAGGACCGTTCTCTGAAGATGCGATGTTGAAGGATTCTAAAGACCTTTCCCAGGTGGCGCAGACCACTTTGACTCAGGTCTAAAGGTGGTAAGAAAGAGATGATCCCCTTAGTGCCTTGCTGAATGTCTCTAGAGTGGGAGGCAGGAAGTGCTGGGCCTGACCCGCAGCCCCCCAAGTCACCCCTAGGAGATCCCAGCAGGCTCTGCTTCTTCCCGCCAGTGCTGCCCTCCACCACATGCTGCGCCGGAGCTGGTGCGGTGCTGTACTTGCCACACGTTTATCTAACAAAGCACTCGCGTCCAGAGTGCACATGGAAGTCCTACAAAATCAGCAGTAAAAAGACAACCAGTTGACAAGTAGGCAAAACAACTGGAAAATTTCTGCACAAATGAATTGATATATAAATGGCCAATACGCTTGTGAAAAGAGGCTCGGTTCATTTATTACGAGGGAAATGCAAACCAAAAACAGGAGATACCACTCAATGCGCGCTCACCCGAATGGCTGAAACTAAAAAGAGGAACAACAGAGACACGAGCGAGCTGGCTCTCCTGAGCTCTGCTCACCGCTCAGCAGTATAAAGTGGTACAAACACTTTGGAAAGCTGCTCAAGTGCTTCTCGTAAACACAGCTATCCTCTGCTCAGCAACTCCACTCCAGGAGAAATGAAGAAGTGAGTGATGCTATCTGTAACAGCCCCAACTAGCCACGGCCTGATGTCCATCCACAGGCGAACGAAAAAACAGTGAGTGTGAAGTCACACAACAGGTGAGTAAATAAAATGAACAGCCTGCGTCCAGCCACA
>NW_022959674.1:611-839 GCF_012274545.1 Fukomys damarensis | reverse complement strand
TTAAATGGCTAAGCGCCAAGAGAAGCTGTTTCTCGGGGAAAACTGCACTTTAAAACGCAGAAGACCTCTGCAAAGTTCATTTCTGTTCTAAAGTCAAACTGAACCTATCGCCAAGTATACAGAGTTCTGGAGTCTTGTGTGCACCCCGAGCTGCAAGGGACTCTCTTAGGCCTGAAGGGCTTCTCTGCTAAAAGTGCCTCACAACCGTGTTTCAATCTGCCAGGCAGA
>NW_022959674.1:0-227 GCF_012274545.1 Fukomys damarensis | reverse complement strand
CCACATAAGAGGTGGACTTCACTGGTAAACTCACAGAGTTGCAGCACCTTTCTCTGTGGAGTACTTCACATTCATGAAACTGACCGCTTTCGCTTTAAATGGCTAATCGGTGAGAGAAGCTGTTTCCCGGTTAAAACTTCACTTTAAACCGTAGAAGCCCTCTACAAAGTGCGTTTGTGTTCTAAGGTCAAACTGAACCTATCCCCGAGTATACAGTGTTCTGGAGG
>NW_022959673.1:0-270 GCF_012274545.1 Fukomys damarensis | reverse complement strand
GTGTGTGGCATCCCTAGTTAGTAGCGGCATGAGATTGCGCCTGAGGCTCTGCCACAGGGCCGGCTTTCAAGGACCGCCTTCTGGGAGCTTAGGAATCAGATGGTGGCTTAGGGTTAGGATTAGGTTTGTTGAGCGTGATCCAGAAGGCATTCGCCTACCAGGTAGTTTGCCTGTGCGAGGGAAGGTGGGGGCAGCGCCTTTCACGATGGTGGGATGCACTGGGCATTCCCAAGGACCTGCACATCGCACCGCCGTTCTAGTGGGTAGTGC
>NW_022959672.1:0-1385 GCF_012274545.1 Fukomys damarensis | reverse complement strand
TCCCTCCAATGGGAAAACTGATTGATACAGTGTGAAACACCCAAAGAAAGCAGGCAGGATGGGAACCTGGGGAAAAAGTGATATTGCAGCTGGGATCTGAAAGCAGAGTGAAGGAAGAATTCCATCTTCCACAGGAGACTGCAGTCATTTTCACTTAAGACCTTGAGCTGATTGAATGACGTCCACCCTGGAGGGTCATCAGCTTGACACATGAAGCCTATTGATTTAGCTGAAATCTTTACAGTAACATTTAGGGTGGTGTTGGACCAAATAGCTGGCTAACACACAAACTAACAAATATAGTAACTCACTAGATAACTGAGAAAACTGAATTAGATGATCTAGTAAAAAGCATGTAGCAAATGACAGGTATTTAATACTTCAAACACCCCATTTCTTTTTTCCATATTACCTAGGTCACTGGGTTTGTCCCCAATGGTCAGCTCTGGGTGGAACATTGGAAGGAAATTTGAGGGAACTTTGAGCAACAAAGAAAAACTTGCACCTCATCTGTTATAACTATAGAAATACAAACTTTCACTTTCTCTGAGCAATATGTAATTTCCATATATCTAATTTCTATCCAAAGGGCTCTTATGAAATCTTCAATTGGTGCATAAGTACCTTTAGCTCTTCCAATATTTCTCAGTATTTATATCCCACATATTGCAAATTCAGTGAGCACTTAACCACATAATAATCCAAAGCCAACATATAGCACAATCCATTTACTTCCATGTAAAGTCAGTGTGTCTAGAATGTCTTCACACTTGCACAAAAAAATTGCTCTAAATATACATGTGCCTTAAATCAGAATTCAAACCCCAAATGGTGGTCCCATTTTTTTGCACTTGGTAATTGCTAATTTCAATTAAGGAGAGTAGCCCTGAGATAATTTTCCTGGACTTGCAAATTAATGGCAGCTGTAACCTAGCAACGATGCAGGAAAATGGACTTTTATTTTGTGGAGTGTCACTTGACTGTCATTAGCCACACTTTTTCTTCACTGTGTACACCAGCAGACTTTTGTGAAAGAGCTAAAGTGTGAGTAATGGGAGCTCTTAGTGGTGTGCTCAGCTATTCATCCTTTTCTGAGGTTTGGCTAGTTCGCTCTGGGAAAAATTATAGGATTTTTATGTCAGTGGTGGGAGATTCTCAAGCTTTCCCCACACAATGTGGTAGAATTATGCATGATGGTTCTGTTCATGTTCTTAGCTGCACCACCGTTGAGCTCAATTAGGGCCCTTAATGTAGACCTTTAAGATGAACAGTGATGAATGTGGACGTAGTCAAATAAGGAATAGGAAAGTAATCAGGTTACCCCCAAAGGAACATGCTGCATCAAGAACAAGGAAGTTAGTTTGATCCTTGAGCTTTTCCACTGT
>NW_022959671.1:0-685 GCF_012274545.1 Fukomys damarensis | reverse complement strand
CCTGAGCTACCTCCCCAGCATTCAGCACTCCTCACCCCTTTTGAAAATTTGAGACCAGGCCTTCCTAAGTTGGATCCTCCTGGCTGGCCCCACAGAGTGATGAGGTTAAAGGTATCAGCCGCTGTGCCCAGCTGGACGTTTTTTGGATAATTTATTTTGAGTACTCCTATGAAACTTTATTTAATTAACAGTTGGGGAAGATTGCATAGAAATGGAGGATAAATTAAAGTGTTCAAAAACTATTAAAATAGGCATAATGAATCTTTTTCATTACATCATGGGACCTCACTTTTTTTTTTTAATAGGGAATCAAACTCAAGGCCTTGCTTTTGCCAGGCATGCATGGTGCCACTGAGCTTAATTCCAGCCCCTTGATTTCACTTTTCAGTAAAACAGGATGTTAAAGGAAGGATTTCACATGCACACATTTGCTTTGTACACAACCATTTGGAAGCACACGCACAGCAAAGATATGAGCAAAAGTCTGTGGACTGAATGTGGCTCTTAGCTGTGTTCAGTTTGCCTCCATACAGTGAGTCCACTTTGAAATTTCAGGAAACTCCACCAGAATTTGGGGGTTTCAGGATTCTCAAAAAGAAGAGAACTAGTCTCTTGGGAGCCTGTGTGACTCTTGGGGTGTGCCCCCTGTATCTGAAGCTCTCGTGTCTTCTCCAGTTTGCTATTG
>NW_022959670.1:0-217 GCF_012274545.1 Fukomys damarensis | reverse complement strand
TTTCATGATATACTTAGACTTTCAGAAATCCAGGTTTATGAGTTTCCACCTATATATTTATCTAATTTACCTTTTATTGAATATATATGGAGCTCATTTTCATTTAGGGAACTACACAAAAAATCAGCTCCCTGCTCCTGCTAAGGATTAACTAGTTATTCTGAAATCGCTGATTTAAAAATCCATCCATGCTATCATCTGGCAGTGCCCTGAGTAC
>NW_022959669.1:3380-4695 GCF_012274545.1 Fukomys damarensis | reverse complement strand
AGAGGAGACTGCGGTGGTAATGCAGACTCCGCTCTTCCTATCACCCCTGCACAGCCAACCTTCACCTCAGGAAGAGATCATTTGTGTGCTTTTACTGCTGTGCACAGTTCATGGGGAAGCGGGGCGTCATGCAGGGTTCTTGGTTTTCACTGATCCACTGATTCATAAAAAGTCTGGCCCTACGCTCCATTTCTCAATCATTTTTTCCAAATCAAATCTACAGGCACTCCCAAGCCTCAAAATGTGAGCTGCACTCATGCACTCATGAACTGAGATAGGTGATAATGCAGGAAAGACCTTGCAGTTCAACTGTCTGTTAAATCTCTTTCTTTCTCTTCTGAGGACTCTGAAATTGCATTAGGGGACAACTAGTACACACAGTACAATCTTTGACACAAATAGACACTCTTATTTAACACCTGCAAAGGCCTTTTTCACACATTTGCAGCCCCCATGAAATAATCGTTGAGGATGTGTTAATCATTTCTGTTTCAACTCAGCCATTAAAGTACTATTCTTGTGTATACATACCCTAAATACGTTGCTCCCTCTCTTTCTCCTCCAGCTATGATCTCAAATCGGCCACTTCCTCACAGAACCTGCTATGTCATAATTGAAAAATGTCTCCAGAGTTTCACATGTTTGGAAGTGGATGCCTCATGGTGGTGCTATTAGGAATGCAGCAGATTCTCCTGTTAGGAGGTGGGGCCAGATATGAAGAGGGGGTCATGCGGTCCATCACCTAGGACTCTCTCTCCTCCTCCCTGAGCACAATGATTTGTGCAGCTGTCCTCTACTGAGCCACACCCCCATGCCATTTCTGTCTTGGAACCAGCCAACTATGGGCTGAAACTCCTATAACATGAAACTCCTAAGTAAACATCTCCTCCTTGAGTCATGTAGGTTTCTGGTACCATATCACGGTGACAAGAAGTTACTGAGACACCATTAACAGAAAGAAGGATACAGTCAAAGGTGGCCGGCCCTGCATCAGGGGCCGTCTCCACAGAGAAGAGTTATGAGATTTCACTCCCTGAACATAGGATTCTGTGTCCCTTTCTCAAATAGCACCTACCTCTGCCTCCCATTTTAACATTTTCCATGTACACCATGGTGTACATGAGGAGGACTGAAGGTGGGGATTCAATTATCCAAGGTATGAAAATTGTAATCATTTCAGTTTGGTCTTTCTTTGTTAAGTTAATGAAGCATGTTGAAATTTTTGAAACAGTATTTATTAAAATTTAATTTTTGCACCTATTTTAGGTCAGAACACAAGAGAACTTCTTTACTGTCTAAAATTATGTTTACCATA
>NW_022959669.1:0-2364 GCF_012274545.1 Fukomys damarensis | reverse complement strand
AATCAGCAAACAGCAAAGGAAGATTCAGTAGTCAGCACCACAGTAGATTCATGAAGAGAGGAGGTGACTGGAGAATCATCTCATTAAGTGTTCCCAGCAGGTGTGGGCAGTAGAGCCCAAAACTGGGATTATGTCTAAGGTAGGTGTCCTCCCCTGATTGCAGAAATCAGCAAAGGAAGATTCAGTAGTCAGCACCACAGTAGATTCATGAAGAGAGGAGGTGACTGGAGAATCATCTCATTAAGTGTTCCCAGCAGGTGTGGGCAGTAGAGCCCAAAACTGGGATTTGAAGTCATGTCTAAGGATGACAGCGATATGGGGGCAGTTCTTTCAGTAACAGCTGCACTCAATCTCCTGGGGGAAAGACACAGTGCTTCCTGTTTGTAAAATAAAATTTTATGACTGCCACAGCCTTAATGACACCAGTTCAATCTCTTAAAACCTAACTACATGTGGAAATTCCCCAGTAACTTGTCTTTTGATGGAAGAAGCCCAACATTGTGGAAACCTGAGTGCTTTAGTTTCATTCATCTAAGCCATTTAATCAGTCAGGAGGATAATATCACATGTGTGGAATTAGGCCAGACCATGAAGAAAATGTTACGGTACTCAGTGTCCTTCAAAGAATGGCCGCATCTCAGAAACACACTCAGCAGCTAAAGGCATCAGAAGGAGCAGCTGGGGCAGCCCAGGCTCACACTTCTGCTTCCCTGGGTGGTTTATGTCATGGCTTGTATCACTGTGGGAGGTGCATTATAATACTGCTGACAGTAATAAGTTCCAGCATCTTCAGCCTCCACACTGCTGATGGTGAGAGTGAAATCTGTCCCAGATCCACTGCCACTGAACCTCGGTGGGACCCCTGATTCCAAATTGCTTGCACCATAGATCAGGAGTTTAGGAGCTTTCCCTGGTTTCTGTTGATACCAGGCTAAACTACTGCTTATGCCCTGACTGGCCTTGCACCTGATGCTGACTGTGTCTCCTACGGATGCAGAATGCGAGGATGGAGACTGGGTCACCTGGATGTCACATCGGGAACCTGACATAGGAAAAACAAAAACAGAAACCTGTCAGATTAGTCAGGTCAGAAGGTTTCCCTGAAGAGTCAGCATAGACCACCAATGTGCAACACAGCGCTGTCCTACTTTACCTGGGAGCCAGAGCAGCAGGAGCCCCAGGAGCTGAGTGGGGGCCCTCATGTCCATGCTGTGTCCTGACTGGGACCGACTCCTGCCCAGCCTCTGAGCAGCCTTTTAAAGTCTGTGCTCTGGGGACATGCAAATCAGCAGGAGCTGGGCAGGGAGAGGCCCAGCTGCAGAGCTGTCTCATCTCAGTAACTCAGCACTGGTGCAGGTCCCCAGGTGGCCCAGGTCAGAGCAGGACAGCCCAGAATTTACTTACTCAAAATGTGTTACTTCTGAGGGAAACTTCATTACTGGAAACATGTTGGGAAATTGTCACCATTCAAACTGGAACTAGGCTTACATACATAGATAATTTCATGGATATAATAAGACTATGAACAATACCCTTGTTTAGAAACAATAGATAATAAATTATGGTCACTCTGGCTTCAACTTAATAGCAAATGTTTCTGTTAGAAACTGAATCATATTTCATGCTCTACTTAAGACATTTCTGTGGCAACAAAAATTTTTTTTAAATAAATAGAGCCCTTCTCAGGCTGTTAGATTTATGCAAAATCATTTGTGATGGGCTTAGGCCATTGTTATTCTCTGTTTAGTGTGAACTATTCTACAGCAGATTGCATAGGACAATGAGGTGTTCCTTTGGTGTGCGCTTCCCTCAGAGATCCCGCATTATTCAATACTACAGCTCACTGCTATACTAAAGGACTAAAGGATTCACTTTATTATTTGCTTCAGGCTCCCTCCACCATGTTCCCTCTGCTTTCCTCCATCTGTTAATATTTCTCAAAGCTAATCATCATGCAAGGCTGAGCAGTGCTGTCAAACCTGGTAAGCACTCCAAAACCTCTCTTTCCCCCTCCAGTTATAGGAAGCCCATTAGGTTAAGCATGACCTACGCATTAGGCCATGCACTGAAACTCCATTCTTTCCACAAAGCCTCCCAGGGGTTTGCCTGCTGGGAATCTTCCCTGAGGTGCAACCCCTGCCAGCATGTCCCAGGGGACTCAGGTGCAGCTCTTCTGGAACCTGCAGCTTTCTAGAGAGCAGGTGAAGATGGAGGCCCTGGGGAGAGGCCAGCATAGCACACTTTCCATGATGGGCTGGTCCTGGGAGCTTCCCTCTGCCATGTACTCTTTGACTCTTTAGCGGTGAGTGGGGTGAATATTACCACAAAAAACATGAGAATGTAGGAATGTCTCTTGTGTGCTGT
>NW_022959668.1:0-240 GCF_012274545.1 Fukomys damarensis | reverse complement strand
CTATCTAATGGGTTTTCCTACCACTAATCTCAATCTGGCCCTACATGTTAAAACTGCTTATCTTAAACAGAGATCTCATCTACTTAGTTCTCCCTTTAAAGTGCTATCATCGTTCCATCAACAATAAGATCTAAACTAACTGGCAACAGTAAGATCTAAACTCCCCCATGTGGCATTCATTCAACTGCTATCCTCTGGCTTCAATGTTCCACTTCAGATTGATCTCTGGACCCATACAGG
>NW_022959667.1:0-201 GCF_012274545.1 Fukomys damarensis | reverse complement strand
TAGCTTATTATTTTTGCTTCAATTTCATTATCTATTATTGAATTATGTAGAATTTTTATATCTCATTGGTTCTGTTTTGGCAGTTCATATATGTCCAGAAATCTATCAATTTCTTCTTAATTCTCCAATTTATTGACATATAGGTTCATGAAGTACTTACTAATAATCTTCTACATTTCATCAATATCCATTGAGATTTCC
>NW_022959666.1:0-237 GCF_012274545.1 Fukomys damarensis | reverse complement strand
CTTCTCATATCCAAGCTTTAAAGCCAAAGATGTAGACAACCTGGAAACAGGCACAGACCAAACAACAAACCAAAGTTGTCCCCCACACTCCTGCCTTCTGGTAATGAGAATCCCCAAAAGAGTCTCCAGAGACCAGAGAGAAGGCCTGCTACCCAGAAGCAGCAAAGTGTCCCCATCCCCACTGGAGTGTTGTGCCTGCCATCGATGCTGTCCCAACTATCCATCAGTAACAGGCCA
>NW_022959665.1:0-250 GCF_012274545.1 Fukomys damarensis | reverse complement strand
CTAAACATAAATGTCTGATATCAAACAGCCTTTAATCAAAGCAAATTTGGGTAGGAAGGCTAAGACTGAAGAATTTCAAATGAATTTTGAGTTTCTATTATTAAAACATTAGCTGCATATGTATAAGATGACATATTTTCTTATTTCACACATAAAAATACAATAAAACAAAGTTTATAACCAAGACTTCATGAATATAAAAATGTCTTCATTAACACAAAGGAAAATAAATTAAAATGGCAAATGAAAA
>NW_022959664.1:0-210 GCF_012274545.1 Fukomys damarensis | reverse complement strand
TTTTTTTTAAAGTTTGAAACTTTCCAACATACATTCTAGTATTTTTTAAAGATTCTCATTTTTTAATATTTTTAAATTGCCCATAGATAATTATACATCTAATTCCTCAAATACATAACCCTTGAGACTTTGCTAATTAATGCATATTCAAAAGCTATTTTTATCCTAAAAATAAAAGAGTTGCTTGTCCCGTCCCCCTGGGAGCCATCC
>NW_022959663.1:0-216 GCF_012274545.1 Fukomys damarensis | reverse complement strand
GCTCCCATGTCTTTGTCACACATAGGCCTCCACACAGCCCGCCCTGCGTGTTTCCCGAGAAACCCTGTGCACTCCCAGCATTTCAGCCTGCATGTGAGGGCCCCGGAAAGTTCAGTGTTAGCTCCCACTTCCTCAGATTGGTCAGACGTGAGCTGCGCAATGGCTGTTTTTCCTTTCTGCTTCTGTGCTTTCAGTTTTGGAAAGTGAAGTGTACAA
>NW_022959662.1:0-285 GCF_012274545.1 Fukomys damarensis | reverse complement strand
AGGGCCCGGGAAGGCTGCAGGACCCCTAATGCCCTCATTCTGGGGCGAGTTTTGGGAGCAGGGACCTGGGCCTGGGCTCTCTCAGCCGATAATGGGCCCCATGACCACGGCAGATTGCTCCACTCCCTACCCCTCAGTCTCCTCCTCTGGGAAATGGGGCCACTCACACCTGCCAGCCCCCATCAGCCTGTTGGAGGGGGTGTGAGGTGATGTCTGTGGACCCTCAGAAGAGGGGTGGGGTGAGAGGGGCACTGGGTGGGTGTAGAGGGGGATCCACCTGCTTAG
>NW_022959661.1:0-203 GCF_012274545.1 Fukomys damarensis | reverse complement strand
TAACTCATAATTTACAGACTAAGTAATTTGGTTTCTTCTTGGGCTCACGGGTCCCTGAAGAGGACAAATATAGCAAGGAATACATAATCACTATGAAAATTAAGAATCTCATAGAAAGTACCAATCTTCCTTTGTCTGATCCTAACCGATTTCATGTTATGCACATACAGAATTCCACAGTCAAGTAAGTTTTGGAAACCTTG
>NW_022959660.1:0-335 GCF_012274545.1 Fukomys damarensis | reverse complement strand
TAGTCCCTTTATTTTGGGCATGTTGATGTGACTTACTTTGGGCACTGGGATGATAACAGATCACGGGCCTAGCATTAAAAACCTGGCATGTCATTCTGAATTTCTGCCATTATCATGAGAAAACTGAGTAATTGCTTCCACTTCAACCTGGCCACAGCATGAAAGGTATGTAAGAAAGAAATGTGTATCATTGTATACAACTGATTCAGGGGCTGTTTATTACACAGCAAAAATGGACTCACATACCACTTTATTCTGGCATAGCTAACAAGTCTGGACATCCTTTTCATATAATGTACTATCATACACTTGGGTTATAAGATACTAGACTGTAG
>NW_022959659.1:0-318 GCF_012274545.1 Fukomys damarensis | reverse complement strand
AGGGAGAGCTTGATCTACATATAGACCCTGTCTCAAAAAAGCAAAAACAAAAGAAAAAAAAACGAAATACAACATTTCAAATTATTCAAAAATTGACTTGGTGATCTTCATTACACTTCTAGGCACACTTACAGAGGTCTAGATGCTAGAAATCTGCACTGAAATTCAGGTGCATTGCTCAATAGGGACAAAAAGGCGAGGGGGATCCAGCTAGAAGAAAAAAATTTCACTGTTATGTGTCCAGCCAGCTATGAGTCACTATAGAGACAAATCTGTCAAACACAGTAAGTAGGATGTAAATTGAAAGGGGTTTGGCTA
>NW_022959658.1:0-760 GCF_012274545.1 Fukomys damarensis | reverse complement strand
AAAAGACTGTGCTACTAGGTGGAGGCTCCTGTGATGAGAACTGGAAAGGGGGGCCAGCCTGGGACATGGGGCATCATTGCAGCTCAAACTTTTGAGAAGGTCATCCCGCAGGTCCTATAAACAACGTGAGCAGTACACTGTTTCTCAGGTGAGGGACCCAGCCCACAGGAAGCCTTGTTTTCCTCAGATGGCCCTGCTTCTGCTAAGAGTGGTGGTAGGGTCCCACCTGAATGTTCATTTGTCCCAAGTGAAACACCCTCACATCTTAGCATCGTGCAGTGAGGGACATTCCTTTTTCCTTCTTGGGTCTATTGTTCCCTTTGAGATATACACAACAGTTATGTTCATTGTTATTGTCTTCTACCTTTACTTGAGAGGTCTTGCTTCTCATGTTTGCTCTTGTCCCTACGCTCCCTTCAGTCCCTACTCTCCTACCAATTTACAAAAATTTTTTTTGATTTTATGATTTTATCCTATATTTTCTTCTGCATATTTCCTCTGTCTTTCAATTCCCACTTTCCCTACACATTAAGCACTTTTCTTCGTATTTCACATTGTCAACTTTGTCATTAAGAGAAATTATGTGCTATTAGAGTTGATTCACACCAGAGAAACTATTTGTTGTTTAAACACATGGAATTTATTGATTTCACTTAGGAGTATGTCACATATAGGGACATTTGGGAGGGCAAGCTATGCAGTCTGTGCTACTTCTGTTTATTCCACCCATTGAGCCAAGGCCATTCTGCTGTTAAATGTG
>NW_022959657.1:0-479 GCF_012274545.1 Fukomys damarensis | reverse complement strand
TTTAGGGTTAGGGTTAGGTTTAGAGTTAGGGTTAGAATTAGCATGGATAATTTCCTTGGAATTTCTGTACCTGGGTATTGGACTGTGGGTTTCATAGTCAGTATCAGCATTAGATTTGGCCTTAGGGTTAGCCATAGTGCAGAATTTCAACTACCACTGTATGGGAATTTAGGAATCATGTTTTGGTTAGGCTTAGGGCTATGACTGGTAGCATGATATGGAAGGAATTCATGTACCTGATAATTTGCATGTGAGAATGAAGTTTAGGGCACTGAATTTTTTGAGGTTGAGGTTTAATGTGTGTTTCCAGGACCTGAGCATTTAGTGTGGATATAATGGGTAGTGTTTGGCTAGCAAGTAGGTTTAGACTTAGCATTTGGGAAGGATTAGGCTCCCCATTTCACTACCATAGTTTGTGTTTTAGTGTGACTCTTGGTGTTAACTTGACATTCATTGTTAGGAATGATTTAGGAATATAC
>NW_022959656.1:0-225 GCF_012274545.1 Fukomys damarensis | reverse complement strand
GTGGATTAGACCGGCGGGGATAGGGGCGCCTCCCGTCCTTTCCTGGGGTCCCCTCCTCTCCGGGACCCGCCCCGCCATTGCTTAGTGTGTGGTGGGACTGGAGGCGTCTGTCCTGGGGTGAGGGGATGGCCTGGGGTGAAGAGGCGGTGTTGTGGTTAGGAGTCTCGTAGTTTAGGGGAGGGCAAGTTGGTCCTGTGAGGGTGTTTTCCTCCCCTGAAACTGATC
>NW_022959655.1:0-203 GCF_012274545.1 Fukomys damarensis | reverse complement strand
GAAAGCGGTCACTTTCATGAATGTGAAGCACTCCACAGAGAAAGGTGCTGCAACTCTATGAGTTTAGCAGTAAGTCCACCTCTTATGTGAAGTACAACTGTATTCCTTTCTGTTCATAGGTCTCTGCCTCGCAGAGATTGAAACACTGTTGTGAGGCACTTTTAGCACGGAAGCCTTTTAGGCCTCAGAGAGTGCAGGCAGCT
>NW_022959654.1:0-240 GCF_012274545.1 Fukomys damarensis | reverse complement strand
GATTCATTTGAATCAAAGCACTTCCTACTAAAGTAATGACTTTAATGGATATTTTTGTATCATGAAATAATTTTACTTTCAGCATACTTTATAGCTAAATATAGACTTAGAAGTAGGGATGATCAGTGAGTTTGCAACCACAGTTACCTTCATTTCCAAATTTTCTGAGTATATAAAACAACCATTTTCCTATACTTAACCTGAATCTAAAACATTTTGATTCATATATCAAGTCTTTCT
>NW_022959653.1:0-206 GCF_012274545.1 Fukomys damarensis | reverse complement strand
TAATTGTATGTTTCACTTTGTAAGAAACTGCCAAAATGCTTTACTAAGCACCTCTATCATTTTGTATTCCCACCACAATTATATGAGAGTTCTTGTCACATTCTTGTTAGTCTTCATCAAGGTTTAAATTTGTATTCTCTTGATGACTACTAAAGTTGAGCATCATTTCATGTGCTTTTTGGTGATTCCTCTATCTTTTTTATGAA
>NW_022959652.1:0-1156 GCF_012274545.1 Fukomys damarensis | reverse complement strand
TACGTCTTTTTCCTTATTCTGTCACTTGTTGATGGCATATCTTGCATTTGCACAGCTTAGCAGTTGTGAATTGTGCCACTTGAAACATGGAAAACACTTGAAGCAATACATATATTGTTATAATATGCTGTTTTTATTTGGGGGGAATCGACCCAGTAGTGGTATGACTGGATCAACTATTATTATTTTCTGTTTTTAAGAGTATCCAACACTAATTTCTATAGTATTTGTTCCAATTTACATTCCCACTACCGATGTAGGAAGGTTCCTTCTTCCTGCATTCTTACCAGCATTTATTGTGTTTTGTATCCTTGGTCATAGCTATTGTGGCTGAGGTAAGATAGAATCTCAGTGTAGTTTTGACTTGCATTTCTCTAATGGCTAAAGCTGAACATTTTTGCATATATTTATTAGTTATTTTTACTTCCTCTTTTGAGAAGTGTCTCTTTAGTTCATTCGCCCATTTTTGATTGGGATATTTGTTTTATGGAGTTAATTTGTTTTGAGTTTTTTATATATTCTAACTATCCTCTGTCATAAGAATTGCTAACAAAGAGTTTTACCATTCTGTAGATTGTCTGTTCACTTTTAATTTCTTCCTTTGCTGTGAAGAAGCTTTTTAATATGATGCAGGCCCAATTGTTGATTATATTATTTCCTGTGCTATTAGAGTCCGATTTGAAAAGTCTCTACCTGTGCCTATGGCTCCAAGTGTTTCCCTTATTTTATTTTCCTATAGTTTTAAAGTTTCTGATTTTATATCTAAGTGTTAAACTGGTTTGATTTTGTATTATTAAAGGGTGAGAGATCAGGATCTAGTTTCAGTCTTTTGCACATGGATATCCAGTTTTCCTAACATTATTTGTTAAGGAAACTGTCTTTTCTCCAGCATGTTTTGGGCTGCTCTGTCAAAAATGAGGTAGCTGTGAGTGCAGGGATTATTTCTGTGTCTTTTGTTGCATTACATTGGCCTATATGTTTGATTTTGTGCCAATGCCGTCTTGTTTTTGTTACTATGCCTTCATAGTATAACTTCAAATCTAGTATTGTGCTGCTTCCAGCATTGCCTTTTTACTCAGGACTGCTTTGGATGCTCTGGATCTTTTCTGATTCAATGTATATTTTGTACATAGTTTTTTTTTTTTTTTTTTTTTTA
>NW_022959651.1:0-277 GCF_012274545.1 Fukomys damarensis | reverse complement strand
ACATTCTTGTGAAGGGAACAATTCAAGAGGAAGAGATAACAAATAATTTATTTTTAATTTATTATATCAGAAAGTACATATGCTCTTTTTTCCTCTTCTTTTTCTTCCTCTGATGCTGGGGATTAAACTCAGCACATTGTTCTGGCTAGGCAGGTGCAGCACTATTGAGCTAAATCTCAGGCTTTATATTTCATATTTTTAAAATTTATTCCAACATTAATCCTTGTCTCTATATGTTGGTCTACCAAATTGATGAGTTATTTTGATTCTCATTTTC
>NW_022959650.1:0-213 GCF_012274545.1 Fukomys damarensis | reverse complement strand
TTTCTCCTTGGAGAGATTTCACTAACGGATGCCGTGCGCTCATGACAAGACACCTTTGCCTTCCTCTTGGGGAGGATGAAGGGAAAGTACTTCTCTCTTCCCTTTCGCACCCTCCGTGCTGGGGTAGAAGAGCACAATACGCACTGCAGCCTTGAGTCAGGCAGAAGCGAGCTCATGGCCGGGCTGCCCACTTTCTGCTTCTGGAGTCCGGCT
>NW_022959649.1:0-223 GCF_012274545.1 Fukomys damarensis | reverse complement strand
TGTCATCAAGGCAACAGGAACTGGCCCAGCTGCTGGCCAGCGCTGGTTTCTTGCATCCCAAGTCCTTAAATGCTTAGAAACTCCACTATGGGATTTTAGACCTGGGTGTGGGGGTGGCTTTCTGCTCAGTGCAATGCTGTAGGATGCTGTGGTGGGACACCTGTAGGTCTGGCCACCAGGCAGCAAGCTGAATTCCCAATTTCCTGTGGCCAAAGCAGGCCTT
>NW_022959648.1:0-1092 GCF_012274545.1 Fukomys damarensis | reverse complement strand
CCATAGTAACCCCCTTTGACTTCATGTCAGTGTGAATTTATGTCACATTTCACATGGTCCTTTCAGCCCATCAACATGTTTTTCAGAGCTCAGCTCCTACCAGTGTCCATGTGGGTGCGAGCTGGCGCCAGCAGTGTCCCACAGCAGGTTTCCATCCTGGTGGTTCTGCGGGCCAGCTGCCTTGTGGCCAATGGGGTAACAGTAAGCAAGGTCTACAAGGCACTGCTCTTGGGCACCTCTCTTGGTGGCTGTCACCCCACACTTGTGCTGTCACTGCCTTTGTGGAGGGTCTCTGCAGCTGCTGCCTTCTGCAGAGGTTCCTGCCTGAGCCTGCAGATGTCCAGGTCTGCTTTGAGGTCCGATGGAGGCTTCCATGGCCACAGTGCTTGGACTTGGTAAACTTGCAGAGACTTCATCTAATGAACACCATGGACATACACGGCCTGTGCAATCTGCAGATGAACTTTCGATTTTGAATTGGTAAAATTATTGATACATGAATTATTTCAGTAGATTTGAAATGGAAATGAGTCACATGAGGATGGAGACTAAGGAGGACCGAGGATCTCAGCTGGTCCCAGTGTAACTGCTCCGTACTAGGACCCTGGAAGGGCCGGATTCTGAGCCTCTTGATCACAGGTTTCCTCCGCACCCTCCGAAGGGACTGAACATCCCTGGACTATAAAGAGTGTGGTCTGTGGGCCCTGATCACCCCGAAGGGAGATTTGTGCCTGTGCTCACACTGACTTCTGCTCACTCTAGATTTCAATTTTTCTTTAGACTTTAACAGGTTCCCCAGACCCGGGCCAGGATCTGGGCCAGATGAACACAGCAGAGTCATTCTCACACAAGTTATCCTGAGCTCTGCACAACTGAGGAAATGTTCTCTTATCCAAGCAACAGCTACAACAAAACCTTGTCTGACACCTCGAGGTAAGGGTAGAGCCGTGCAAGGGAAGTATCAGGGACAAGTGTGATATGGAGAAGGCCCAGATCCTGACAGGAAACATCCTTTTGCCTCGTTTAATTAATTTTTTAAATTTTATGACTACATATTGAAGTTCATGCACTTTGTAATCTTCTCGGGGAACG
>NW_022959647.1:0-352 GCF_012274545.1 Fukomys damarensis | reverse complement strand
AGAGGAAAGGAAAAATACTTTTCATTTTATCTTTTAAAAAATTGTGAATTGAGAATGTATGTATATAAATACTGTATATCTATCCATGTTCACACATAAATACAGTCTATGTGAATAACTTTCTACACGTGTGTGTGTGTGTGTGTATATATATATATGTGTATGTATATATATATATATATATATACATACACATATATATATATACACACACACACACACACGTGTAGAAAGTTATTCACATAGACTGTATTTATGTGTGAACATGGATAGATATACAGTATTTATATACATACATTCTCAATTCACAATTTTTTAAAAGATAAAATGAAAAGTATTTTTCCTTTCCTCT
>NW_022959646.1:0-230 GCF_012274545.1 Fukomys damarensis | reverse complement strand
TTTGCATACTTATACTACTAAACACGTTAATTTTTAAAAGCATCTTTATTTAGATATATCAACCTAAATAAAATAATCAGAGAGAGATTCTTCAGAGAATAACAATATTCACTGGAGACCAGCCAACCTTTGCAATGGGAACATGCATGTTGGAGGAAACTATGGGCTGTTCAAGGAGGTTTCTATACATTCTTTTTTTGTCCTTGTTTTTTTTCCCCCAGTACCAGGAT
>NW_022959645.1:0-200 GCF_012274545.1 Fukomys damarensis | reverse complement strand
AAGAAGGAGCATCATGGTGGAAGGGCTCAGTTCATGGTGGCTGGGACACAGCATGAGCAGGAGGCCCTCCAAAGGCTCACCCAAGTGACCTCTCAACCGGATCCTGCCTCCCCACAACACCATCAGCATGAACAGCAGTGATTAATCCTCAGGACAGCACAGTGCCCCATGATCTAATTGCTTCTCCAGGCTGGCCCATA
>NW_022959644.1:0-208 GCF_012274545.1 Fukomys damarensis | reverse complement strand
TATATTCTCCATGGTGATTCGATGGACGGATGCATACTGTTTAGGGAACAGGCTTGCTAGACTCTTGCACATTTCTCAGAGATTTCTTAATCAAAAGCTTTGACTATTTCACTGTTACCTAAAACATCTTGCAGTTCTTTTCAAGTTTTTTTTTTTAACAACTAATATGTCTTTGTAATTTATCAGCTGCTTCACAGCACAGAAGAAA
>NW_022959643.1:0-247 GCF_012274545.1 Fukomys damarensis | reverse complement strand
GGTCTTGCTGTCTAGTTTAGGCTGGCCTTGAGCTTCCTGCCCAACCCAGGGTGGTCTCTAACTGCCAGTCTCCCAGCTCTCCTGCCTCAGCTTGGTAGAATGCTGAAATACAGGCATGCCCCACCACGCCCAGCAATTATTGCTTTTGTATGAGTTTTTGTTTTATTATATTTTGCTTTCTACCCTTAACTTCTTTTGGTCAGTTTCGTTTTTCTAACAACCTAATAGTTTAGCAATACGTTTCCTC
>NW_022959642.1:0-266 GCF_012274545.1 Fukomys damarensis | reverse complement strand
TCACTTTTCTGGATTGAAGTACAAAGTTAGATAACAGCATAGGATCTTTGAACATTCCTGAGATGTGACAAAAAGATTTTGAAGAGCTTAATCTGCCATAGGTAGGATACATTGTAATCTCAATAAAAAGACCAGAAATAAATGCAGGAATGGCACTGCAGAACAGTAATAAGGGGTGTGGAATTTTAGGGTGCTTCCAGAGGCATTGCGAAGCAGGAGATACATAGCTTTTCTAACCTTATGCTCCACTCTTTCACCTAGTCAAA
>NW_022959641.1:0-3847 GCF_012274545.1 Fukomys damarensis | reverse complement strand
CCTGAGCTACATAGTGAGTTCCAGGTCAGTCTCAACTACATAGTGAGACCCTGTCTCACAAAATAAATAAATAAAAATAAAATTTATAAATTGGACTTCATAAAACTGAAATATTTGCTCTGAGAAATTTTCTGTTAAGAGGATAAAAAGACAAGCTCTAGAGGAGGAAATAATTGTTAACTACACATCTGACTAAGGACTCATACCTAGAAGATAAATAATCTCTAAAAATTGAACACTAAAAATCAAACAGTTCATTTCAAAAAGTATGAAATGAATGAAAAAATATTTTGCTGAATAAGCAGCAAATACCTGAAAAGCCATTCAGCATCACAGCCATTAAACAAATACAAATGAAAATCATGATGAAAAATTTCACTGCGCCTAACAGAATGGCGAAAATAACCAGTACATAGTGTAGCGCCCAATCCTGATGAGAACGCAGAGGGACGACATCCCTCCTTCATGACTGGTCAGGATGTAAAATGGTGCAGAAACTTGAGATAGTTTGGTGGTTTCTTTAAAAGCTAAAAAGATGCTTACGTTATGACGCAGCAGTTGAACTGAGCATTTAGTCTAGAGAAATGAAACTTGGGTACCCACTAAAATAAGCACGTGATTGTTCATAGCAGGGTTTTGTAATGGCCGTAAACTAGATTTAGTCAGAAACTTTCGGCAGGTGGGTGACAAGGGTTACCTCTCGGCCACGTAGAGGCACTCTGAGGAAGTAGGCAGCATCTCAGATGGTCCAGGGGCTGCATGGGGGGAAGGACACCCCGTCTCCAAATGCAGCGCATATGTGATTCCATTCCATAATTCCACAGAATTACAGAAGCGCAGCAGAGATTAGTGGTTGCCTGGCATAGGTGTGGTGAAGAGGAGAGTGGGTAAGACTGTGAGGAGGCGGCATGACGGAGATGTCTTTGGCACATGTAAGTTCTTCATCTGGACTGTGGCAGTACTGGCGGAAGTCTGCACGTACGACCCGCCTTGGACTAGCATCACGTTCCTGGTTTGCGTACAGTGCTGCAACATGGGAAGGTGTTAGCATCGGAGAACCTGGGCTACTCAGGTCTTCCCGGGATTGTTTTTGCAACTTCCTGTGAATCCCAGTTTCATAGCAGAAAGTTTCAGGAATGACGTGTGAAGAATGATTTCACTTTTATGATGTCGGAAAACTGGCAAAAGGAATCTCCGCGGGATAGTGGTTCCTTCTGGAAGGGCAGTGAAGGGAGTGGGGTGCAGCAGGGCCTCTGCACACAGGCAGTGTTCTATTCCTTGGCCTGGGGACAGCCAGGAGTGTGATCGAGTGGCAGTTCATTAACGGAATGCAAAATTTCCTCACATTTTTTTGTCAGTATGTCACCTATGATAAAAAGTTCCGTTGCCTTAGGTGGAAAGCACATTTGGATCCCTATGGATTACCCGTATGTATGGATAGGCATCTTCTGGAAGGCCTAGAATACTCTAGAAGCTAGAATGCTTGCCTTTCATAGGGGGTTTGAGAAACAGACATAAGAGGAGGCCCACTTTCTTTTTTGTATCGGGGATTGAACTCAGGTCCTTGCACGTGCAAGGCAGGCCACTGAACCGCTGAGCTAAATCCCCGGCCCTCCGCTTTCTATTTTATACTGAATTAAAGTGAGTGCATACCGCAGAGCCTCCAGGCTGTCTCTAGGCAGGGAGACAGCTCCAGCCCTTCCTGCCCTCTGGTCCCTCTTGGTCTTGGGCTGTCTCTGTGACACCACCTACCCTCCTCGTGAGGTTGGGGCTCCTAAGCCTGTAATCGCCTGGAGTCTAGACAGCTGTTAGCTGCATGAGCCACTAAATCAATCACTGTGAGTTTTCCCCATAATGCATCTGCTCTCCCGGAATGGCAGGGCTGCGGGCCCCACCCTGACAGGGTAGCAGGTCGGTGGGTTCTTCTCTGGTCATATCGAATATGTGACTTTCTACCATCCTCCAAATAATTCCAGCCCCCAACACTGTCTCACCTTGCTTCTCTCATGTATGGCCATCACAGACCCATCCACTGTACTCACAGAACCTGAGTCCTCCACATCCACCTTTTCCGGAAGGTCTTGGGTGGAAGGGAGAGAACACGGGCTCTGGAACTACACAAGCTGCAGCTCACACCCTGTGTGCTGTCACCGACTCCCTTGCAGTGGGTGCGCTTTCATTTCCTTTCATTTCATGGGGTAGCAATGCAGATGCATTCCCAGCGTGACTCGGGAGGGCGTAAAGCAGGCACTCCTCAGGGCATTGTGCAGCACGCAGGCGGAGTCCGACACATCCCGTTCGCCTTTCCAGGGCGTCCACCCACCCATCCCCGCCCTAACGTCTCACCCTGCATGATCTCCAGTGATCATTCAGCAAATTGTCAATGCTGGTTGGCGACGTTTTAAAACAGATTCCCACCTTGAACTTGACTGTAAATTCATGGAGGCCACAAATTGCCCTGGCATCCTCAGGGCTCAGCCTGGCATCTTACACATAGCAGGTCCTCTATAAATGATGGTGGCGGCAGCTGCCTCATTCCGTGCCTTGAACCTGCTGATGCACAAGCAGCCACATTCCAGAAGGGCCTGAAATGCCAATGACCCATCTCGCACGTCACCAGCCAACCCACCATCTACCTGAGCACCCTTGTTTTGGACCCCAGGAGCCTATGAAACATCAGAGCCATTTTACATTAGTCTGTGACAGCCACTGGTGGGCTGTGTGAGCTCAGGTGAGTTATGAAACCTCTCTGATCCTCTGTATCCTTGCCTTGTGTTAGTGCACTGCATGCCTCATGAGGCTCCATATATCAGAGTGGCTGGAACGCAGTTGGTGCTCAGTGAGGTCCATTTCTGGATTACCGCGTCCAAAGTCCCACTGCAGGCTCCTGGAGGGCCTTGGGCCATGGGCTGAGATCTGTGCAGTCTCTTCACCTGTCACATTCCACTGACTGTAACCGGCAGGAAGGGCCTCCACAGGGTTTACTTGCTTCCCCTTTTCCTAAATTCACTCAACTTGAATCATTTGGCATTTGAGCTGTGGCTCTGGGTCAAGAGGGGGACAGTCACATGGCCCTGATCTTCACAAAGCAGGTGACCAAGGGTCGTGCTGTTCAGTAGAAATAGAATGTAAACCACAGAGACAATATCAGACTCTCTAAGCCACGTTAAAGAAGTAAACAGCCCGGTATGGTGGTGCATGTGTGTAAACCCAGCACTTGGGAGACTGAGGCAGTTTGAGGCCAGCCTGAGTTACATACCAAGCTCCAAACCAGCCTGAACTACATAATAAGACCTTTGCTCAAAAAATAAGAACAAGAAGGGGGTGGAGGGGACAGAAACAGAAGAAATGTTAATATTATTTTATTTAACCTGATTATAGCTGGTTTCCAACTCGCTGTGGTTTGTCTTATGGGATATGATAAAATACAGTGAATGCTTAGGCTTCTAAAACTTTACCAGAGTAAATGACACATTGCCCGTAATCCCTCTTGGAACGCTCCCTGTGCTCCCCACACACTCACCCATCGTTCTTGCCACTCTGAGGCAGTTCTGGAAGTGCTCTTAAGTCGTGCTCTGGTGGCTCCCTCGATATCCTGCATCAGCTCAAAACATGCGCCGTTCCAGGCCATTTTGACTTTGGGGAGGAGCTGGAAGTCACTTGGTACCAGGTCTGGCGAATGAGGTGGATGAGGACACAGCATAATATTTTATTTGACGGGCATTCCCTTGAATGTTTGATCAGTGAAGGGTGATCAGCAAATACAGTGAACGTTTAAATTAAAATATATAGTATATAAAATATATGTTATATATTATATACAATAATATAAAATTATAAAATAAAA
>NW_022959640.1:0-204 GCF_012274545.1 Fukomys damarensis | reverse complement strand
CAACATTTGTTATTGTGTGATTTCTTGATAGCAGCCATTCTTTGTGGGGTGAGTTGGAATCTCTGTTTTTTCATCTGCATCTTCGAATGACCAGAGATGTGAAACATTTTTTCATATATTTACTTCCTGCTTTTACTTCTGTGTCTGAAAAATGTCTGTTCATTTCAGATGCCCGTTTTTGAATTGGGTCTTTATATTTGGGAC
>NW_022959639.1:0-260 GCF_012274545.1 Fukomys damarensis | reverse complement strand
TGCCATCCAACAGAAAGGCAGGCTTGTGAAAGCAAGATGCTGTGTCCTCACCTACCTTAGTCACTGGATCTGGTGCTGTGAAAATTCTGGCTCTTTCAAAGTTAAAAAAATGACCATGAAAGATAAACATTTTGAATCAATTCAGGACGTTGAGGCAGCCAGGACACAGCAACCAACTAAAGATGGTCACACAAAACAGAACTTCAAAATGGTTTCAGGAAATAGCAAAAGCAATCTGCTAAGTGTGTTTGGAGTGAGGG
>NW_022959638.1:0-1843 GCF_012274545.1 Fukomys damarensis | reverse complement strand
TCAGCAGCACATGCTTCCAAACCAGGCCCAGTCCCCGCACCTCCAAGGCGATACCCAGTTCTCCCATCAAACTCATTTCCCCCATCCCGCCCCTTCTCCAAGGCCACAGCCAACTCCCCCACCCAGCCCATCACTAACCCTGAGAAGGCAACTTCAGCCTGCACACCGCGTTCCCCACATCCTGGTCTGGCTACTGTCCAGACCGCCAACCACATGGAGCAAGGGCATTTTGCCAGCCCAGGCCAGAATCCAATGTTCTCTCAGCTCGCTAGCCACTTAGCATGACAAAGCTTCAAGGTGCACCATTTTTTCTTCACTAGATGTATTTGTACTGACAGCCATTTTTTAGAATCTTTGGCAGCCTAAAAATGTTTTTCCTCGGAACACGTGAGAACCGTGCTGTAGGTTTCACGCAGACTTGAAACTTTCACTTTACAAGCAAACATTTGAGGTTTCAAGCAAACTTGGAAGGTGAACCTGAGGGATGGTAGAATACGAAGAATATATTTCTGCTTTGGCTGCTTCGCCAGCCCTTCTTCCCTGTGTGTGGTTCACGTGTGCCTGGAGGAGGCTGAGGTCTGAAGCCCCACACCCTCCTGCCTTGCACCTCCAAACATTACTAGTTTTTTTTTAATTAATGCAGATATGTAATATTAATAGTTATTTTGTGGTGAAGGTTTTGATACACTTCCTTATTTTCCTCACAATATGGAAGAGTTCTCTTCCCCTAAAACCATAAGATAAAAATGTCTAACGTTACTTTACAATTACATTCTACAGAGCTGGGGATGTAACTCAGTGACATAGTACCAGCCTGGCAATTGTGAGGTCCTGGGTTCAATCCCCGGCACCAAAAAACATTACATTCTACACATATAAGCATATTAAATATCAGCTTTTTCCCCTGGGCACAATGATCAATCTTTTGGGGTGGGGCCTGGGGTTTGAACACAGGGCTTTCACATAGAGCTAAATCCTTAGCCCTTTAATTATCTTGTTTTGACAGGGTTTTGCTAAGTTGCTCAGTGGCTCAGTTGCCCTGGTACTTCCTGAAAAAAATATTTTAGTTATTTTTACATGTAAGAAAGGACAAAATGGGGCTGGGGTTTAGCCCAGTGACACCGCACTTGCCCTGCAAGTGCAAGGTCCTGAGTTCGATCCTCGGTACCAAGAAAAGAAAGAAAGACAGAAAGAAAAACATGAAAAAGAGGGTGAGAAATGAATTTGGTGAGATGTTTCACCTGAAAAGTGGTTTCCTGAGGTCTCTGCTTGCTTTCTTCTCCTCACTCTGCCCAACTCCACCACACAATTTCTGTAAGAGTTTAAAATAGAAACCAAAAACCATCACCTGATGTTATTCATGGGATCAAAGCTGATTATTCTACCTGGGAACTCTGGATCACTATATAGCCTGTGCAGTAAGTTTCTCATTACCTGTTGTTAAATAAACTGTGTGAGGCCCACGACCGGTGTTTGTCTCACGCCTTGAGTGCATGTGTATCCTATAATCCCAGTATCAGTGCCTGATGCTTAGGAAACAGAGGAAAAGAGAAAACATTAGCTGACAGCCATCTTAACTGTTGCATACAATGAATTCCCAAATAGAATTTGGAGAATTTGTCCAAAGTTCAGGAAGAAACAGTCCAGTGCTGCCAGAACAAGCCAGATGCCGAGGTCTAAGTCAAAGTAGCCGTTTAATTCCTTCTGTGCTCCTTTGAAATGACATCGAGCTCTGATCACCCTCACCTCCCAGGAAAGGCAGGGAGCACCCAGGACCCGAAGAGCTCCTGGCAAACCAGCCCAGAGGCCGGGACAGTGTGCTCCTCCCCGGCACACTAACTGT
>NW_022959637.1:0-874 GCF_012274545.1 Fukomys damarensis | reverse complement strand
TATCTATCTATCTATCTATCTATCTATCTATTTATTTATTTATTTATTGGTACTGGGATTTGAACTCCAGCCCTTATGCTTGCAAGGCAGGTGGCAGAACCACTGAGTCAAACCCCCAGCCCTAGACTTCTTTATTGATGGATGATAACACTTCTTGATGTCCTTTACCATAACATTCTTAAAATCACTTCTAATTATTATTGAAATCTTTAAAAAATTCTAATCTCAGATTTGGTTTATATGGCTACAACTAATTGAAAAATAGATCCTGTATGTGGGGTATCTGGGCTTGTCATGCCTTCTCACTTGTCTTTTAGTCACATCTCTGATCCTCTTGAGTCACCATCTTCTCAGCACTTGCTGGGTACCAAGCATCAGCTTAAGCATTCCCACTCATGTGCCATTTAATCTTCATAGCAGCATCTACCACCAAGGTAGCTAGTGTTACCCACACTTTCCTGATGCAGAAACTCAGGTTCAGGGACACTGAGATATTGTCCAAGTTCATTCAGCTAACGTGTGATGGAGCTAGACTTCTAATCCAGAGATGTAGGGTCCCAAAGCCTATGATCTACAGTATAATTCCAGGTACACTCTGTGGATCCTCCCTGAACTACTACTTTGGACCTAATCAATTCTTAATCTATTTTGCCTGTACTTTTGATTAAGAAATATACCACCTGGGACAATGTGCTGTTCACATATTGATGCTCCTATATTTTTTTGTCTTCTCATCACCGTGATGTAGAGATTATTGCTAAGCGAGTCTCTGTTGTAGTTTGTTCAGCCCATTGTATATGGAGGTCTTTCGTTTTATAGAGGCAATTTTTCACTTCTTCAAACTTCAGTGAGTGAAATAGGAATAAGTTTTCTC
>NW_022959636.1:0-381 GCF_012274545.1 Fukomys damarensis | reverse complement strand
CAGGGTGGCTACAGATCACAGCCAAACTCATAGAAAGGCTGGGTACATAATAACTGAAGACCAATCTCTCTCACCTCCATACGTGATAACACGACATCTATTCAAACCCAACTCCATTTTGATAAACAGCCTAAGCAATTTCAAAATGAGTAACAAATTTTTTTTCTCAGTTATGTTTTTGCTCGAGAACTTGGAAAGTGTTCTATAGTGTACCTGGGATACCCCAGGGGTTAATTCCTCTGAACCTGTGCTGAAATCATTCTGATAGCTAGAAAACAATTAAAATGATTATTACACTCTCAGAATTTTTTAGAGAGAGACAATTTAATCTCAATTCCTGCTTATTCCATTTATTATTTCTGTGACATAAGGACATTTATT
>NW_022959635.1:0-224 GCF_012274545.1 Fukomys damarensis | reverse complement strand
GAATAGCAAAGACTTCAAAACCCAAACTGCATGGAAAATACTTCAAAGAATCAACAGCTGGAATCTCATCTTATTAAAAAGCTTTTGCATATCAAGGGAAACCACCAAGAAAGTGACGAGATAACCCTCAGTGTGGGAAAAAATTTTTACCAGTTATTCAGATAAAGGACTATTATCTAGAATATATAAAGAATTAAAATAAGTAGACCCCCCATTTAAAGATT
>NW_022959634.1:0-634 GCF_012274545.1 Fukomys damarensis | reverse complement strand
GATTAGGTCTGAAAATATGTTATTTTTGGGGTAATAAATAACAACAAAACTATAGAAAATATATCATCCTTTCATATATTGAGCTTATACTTTAACATATCCCTAAACACACAAACACACACATACTGACGGAGTATATTTGAAAAACTTAACCTTTATTTGTTCTAAATATCCAGGTTTAGTCAGAGACTACTGAATCTTGTACTATCCGTTCCTCCCTTGCTCCTTTCCTCCCTCCCTTCTTTCCTTCCTTTCTTCGTTTTCTTCTTACTTCCTGATGTTAGGGATTGAAAACAGGGCTTTGAACATGCTAGACAACTGCTCTGCTTCTGAGCTACATCCCCAACCCTTATGTTTTGTGACCTTTTTTTTTCCTCCTTCAAGAATGTAGGAAAGCAGATGTGGTACTAGACATCATTACCTTTCTCAGGTTCTAGGCACCGAGGTAAGAGCAGCAATGCACCAGTATGAAACTGCTTGCTACTTACTAGATTGTCATTTTTCAGAAGTGTAAGTTTTAGTGGTAGCTTTAATTCGCTTTGTGGAATTAACTGATGTTTATTCTCTCTTTTTTTTCTTGAGTTTATTGGTACAATCTAGGTATACAATACAGTTACATTCATCATTGGGATTC
>NW_022959633.1:0-235 GCF_012274545.1 Fukomys damarensis | reverse complement strand
ATGTCAAGACAATTCAATGGAGAAAGAACAGTCATTTCAACAAATGTACTAACATAACTCTACATCCGGTTGAAAGGAATGAAGTTGGACCATTACTTCATACAACATAGAAAAATGACTCAACCTATAAATGTAAGAGATAAAACTATAGAAACCTTAGAAAAAACATAGGACCAATCATTAGGTAAGGAGAACTAAAAGTACAAGGAATGAAAGAAAAAAGTAAATTGCATTT
>NW_022959632.1:0-469 GCF_012274545.1 Fukomys damarensis | reverse complement strand
CCTCGCGCCTTTGGGGGTCTTGAGGTGAGGTCCTCGGGGCCCTGCAGCCAGCCCAGCTCTTCGGCGTTCCTCCTCAGAAAAGTGCGCCTGCCTGGCCTGAGCTCCCTTCCTGAGAGCAGCCCCCAGGCAGGCTGCGTCCTGACTGGCATTTGGGAATGGAGGGGAAACGGCCTGCACAGCACGGGCTGAACGGCTGCTCTCTTCAGGGAGTCCGGGCCTTCAGGACGTGCCAGGCGGGCACCGATGTGATGGCCCCGCAGCAGCTAAGGCGCAGAGCTGAGTGTCCTGTGGCTCCGCGGAGGCCACCACTCTGCAAGTGCCATCAGGCCCACACTGGGACAAAAGAGCATGTCTGGGGAGACCCTCCCTGAAGAGGAACCATACACCCAGCTTTCTCCAGACCTCGCCCCATGTACCTCTCCTGGCCTTTGTTGACTTTGGGTCCAATGATTATACATTTTAGCCACTG
>NW_022959631.1:0-203 GCF_012274545.1 Fukomys damarensis | reverse complement strand
GACTGAACAGCTGCTGGTACAATTGTATTCACAGCAGCGGAAGTCACTGCTGCTCAAATGTGTCCCCTCCAGCAAAGAAATTTTATGCAGCTGTAAAAAGGAAAAGGGAAAATCAGACACGTGCTACAACACAGATGAGCCTTGAACATTCCGCTCAGTGAAATGAGCCAGTCTCGAAAGGACACGCATTGCATGAGTCACCT
>NW_022959630.1:0-776 GCF_012274545.1 Fukomys damarensis | reverse complement strand
GGGTCCACCTTCACAGGTTCTGGGATGCAGGGTATGGATGTCATGAGGGGTCGTGATTGTGCTTTCCACATTCTTACTCCCAACGGGGATGGAAAAGAGGACCTTGTATCCAGCCTGAGGCACGGCCAGAGCAGAATACCAGAGGCACGCACTGTGCTCCCACTTGGGCCACTCACCAACTATGTTGTTTTGCCCAGGTCTTGGAATCCACAGGACCCAGGCTCTTTGTTCTTGCTTTTGCTTTAAGTCAGACTGCTTTAAGTTAGACCACTGAAATAGTTGCCACCCTAGTTTGTTTATTTATATGCATTTGTTTTACACTTTTTCATAGCATATCTACATGGTGGCTGGCAGTGCGCCCAGGTGTTGAGGATGTGTTTATAGGGAAAATGGAGTAATCACTGCCTATCTTGGTGTTCACTTTGTACCGAAGGAACTAAATGAACAAAGCAGTATAATATGCAAACTGCAAAACAGCAGTACATAAATTAGGATGGGACACAGATAATGATGTAAGAGCTCTGGCATTAGAGACGGAGGAGCCAGGGACTCAGTGAGAAGAGGACAGTCATATGACTCAGCTAGCTCACTCCTGAGTACACATCCAAAGGAAGTGGAACCAGCATATCATAGAGAAGTCGACACTCCCACATTACAGTAGTGTTTACAACAGCCAAGAGGTGGGATCGACTAAGTTGCCCATCAACGGGTGAACATGTGCTACATATACATACACACCGTGGAAAACTATTCATCCTTAAAAAAGATGAAATCTT
>NW_022959629.1:0-1664 GCF_012274545.1 Fukomys damarensis | reverse complement strand
TGGATTAGTTCCCCGGGTTTTGTTTGATTTATAAACAAAAACATGTTTAATTAAATGTGTTTATTTTTCATTTTAGTCATAACAAAATGGTTCTCAGAAGATGGAATTTGGTTGTACTTCTAATCAATAATATGTAAGAAAAGATCTCCAAACCATTTTGTTAATGGATATTCTGACTCACATATCATTCTGAACCACTTAACATTAATATTTTACCATCACAAATGAGCAGACATTTTTCAATATTTCTTTTTAATTTTGGGGTGCCACGTTTTATGCATGGTATGGTCCAGAGTTGTATCACTGATGTGGATTAAGCCTGCTGAAACCATTCAAGGACTTGGAAATTTTCTAGTGTAGCTTTCTTGTTGTTTGTTAGGCTCTGGAGCAGTATAAGGTCTTGTTGCATGTTTTCCCTGATTTTGGCTATCATCTGAGTTCTTTCGTCCAAGTCTTGCTCTTGATTTTGTCTTTGTAGGATGCTGAACTGGAGTCACATAATCATCCTCATATTTATCTGAACAATCCTAAATGGTACAATAAAACATTAAATTGGTAAATTAGCTTTTTAAAAAATACATTTAAAATTTATAACTAAAGTTGTAACAGCAACAATTAAAGAGAGCAAAAGGACTGCATATTTCTTAGACAGTTCTCAAGTTCAGGCCCTATATCTAATGCTTCTTGTTAGATAACTATACTAGAAATCATGCTTTTAAAACATCTCATTCTTTCAAAGTATCTTTTTTTTTTTCAAAACAGATGGAAGATATGGAGCTGGAGGCCAGAGAAACAAGAGAATTGTTCTCAGAGGTCAGACTCCTAGCAAGGCTAGCCAGCCTACTTTGCAATTTTTCTCTACAAAAATGTCTCTCTGTAATTCCAAATATAAATTATAAACTTTTAGTATTTTAGTCCTTATACCACCCAAACTTTGATCTTTCATTGTTTAAAAGTTAATTTAATAAATATTTTTGTCAGTATGTGTGCATACAGAGAGAGAGAAAGAGAGAGAGAGAGAGAGAGAGGGCACCACATCCAAGAACATGGTTGCAGTGTTTACTTTAAAATAATTTATTTGTATGTACATTCTAAGAATAAAAACAAGTACAACATTACAACATTCAGGAAAGTAATTGGAAAGATATATACTAAAATAATAAGAGAAAAGGAGGCAATTCACTTTTTCAAATTTTTATGATATGGCTAGATTTTACAATTAAATATAATAATCCGTATGAACCCCTAAAACACTATTAACCATGCTCATACTAGTGTAGTTTTTGTCTTTACACCCTGAAGACATAGCCATAGCAAGGGAATGGCTGCTTTGATCGGAGACAAGGTGGCTGTGAACTCACACAACTCCAGTGAGGAAGGGTGAGCAAGACTGATCAAGAAGACACCCCCCAAAGGAGATAGGAAAAGTCTACAGCTCGGTTCGCCCTACTTTGTGCTTTCGCCTGAGTTTGGAGAAGGCAGGGAAATAGTCTTCCTCCTATGCATGTAGAATAATAAGATAAGCTTCATGATTACCCGAGTTTCTGGATAGCACAGTATCTAACTTCATTTCCATAGACTGCAACTGCCATTGTGTTGGCGGAAAGGCTCCTTTCTGGGCGCGCCTGTGCCTCCTTCGCTCTCCTCGCCTTTTTCCCTTCTCT
>NW_022959628.1:0-280 GCF_012274545.1 Fukomys damarensis | reverse complement strand
GCCATTGCCCGGAGCTGGGGAGCCACGCAGCTGCACATCTGTGGAGCCCGCCCGGCCCCAGCCTGGCCCACCCTCCTCCCCGCTCTGGGGGCAGAGACCTTGCTGCAGCTGTCACTGCCTTCCTCCCCTCGCGACCCGGACCGCGGCCCTGCCGGAGCCTCTGGTGACCCCAAGGAGACTGGATGGGCTCAGAGCTCGCAGCTCGGCCAAGCTCCCAGGGAACAGAGAGAAACAGAAAAAAGCAGAGAGGCCAGGAGGCGAGGACAGAGATGCTGAGCCG
>NW_022959627.1:0-240 GCF_012274545.1 Fukomys damarensis | reverse complement strand
TAGAACACTGAGAACCTGTGAAGAGCACTGTGAGCCCTCACTCCTACTGTGCGGCATTCGCCTTATCTCAGTTCATCTTTAGGTCCAGGCTGAACCTGCCCTGCCTAGTTACATGTAAGCAGTCTGCTCAAGGTGTGGTCAGCAATGCCTTCCAAATGTCATCACTCTCCCCGCTACGCAGCAAGCAGTCTTCTGAGGACTTGTAGGCCAACTGTGCTCTTGCCCTGTTCCTTGGTGCCA
>NW_022959626.1:0-450 GCF_012274545.1 Fukomys damarensis | reverse complement strand
ACAAAGACAAAAATCATGTGCTTCATTTACTGCTGCATTTAACTTTTGTCACAGAACCTGACACTCGATACCCATCTGTTGAATATAGCCCAGGAATGTCAGTGATGATGCCGAAAAGGGAGAATGCAAGGAAACTGTGGAGGGCCATGAATGCCAAGCCTGAGGTGAGAAAACTCAACTGCATGGCCTATTTCCAAAGCCTTTCCATGGTCCCTTATGCAGTTGCTGTCTTTTTCATCACCATGCATGGGAGACCCCCCCCCGGCCACCTTGGCCCTTCGCACCATTCAGTCTGAGGGCAATGACTGTGCTTTGTTAATCCTGTGCCCTCAAAAAAGTGACACAGGACCAGTGGAAGAGTCACACAAGTCCCAGCCAGATTAAGATAGGGTATATTCATTGGAAAAGTACACCTAAATCTCAACACTGATTCAGTCCTTTATTTTACAT
>NW_022959625.1:0-216 GCF_012274545.1 Fukomys damarensis | reverse complement strand
GTAAAATGATCAAACTAATCTAAGTAGACAAATGAAGATAGCTTTATGCGTAAAGAAGTCATAGAGACCTTCCCATTTCGAAAGACCCTAAAACACAAAACAGATGGAGGTAAAGGATGAGTTTCCATCCAAAGCGAGGATTCCCTTTCTCAAGAGACACTACAGACAAAGGCAGCAGATAGAGATGGCATGGGTTTGTATTTGCCAAGACTGAAA
>NW_022959624.1:0-311 GCF_012274545.1 Fukomys damarensis | reverse complement strand
CTGAGGAGTGTCATTATGAGCAGTAATGACTGCGGTGCTCAGTGACGCAGTGACCCCTTGGACATACTGTAAGGGTCAAAACCACTAACTTCAGCACTGAATAGTTCCAGTCGTCTTCATCTGATTCGTTCTGTCTGCTAAAGTCTCTCTCCCCATTCCTCCTTCTCTTCCTCTTTCTCTCTCTCTTTCTTTATTTCCTTTGTTTGCTTTCTTTTTTCTTTCCTTTTTTTCCCTTTCTTTCTCTTTTTTCCCCCTGCCACATATGGTTTTGTTTTCTTCAAAAAATCACGATCTTAAACCTTTCACCTACA
>NW_022959623.1:0-632 GCF_012274545.1 Fukomys damarensis | reverse complement strand
GGATCCCAATAATTAATGTAACTGTATTGTATACCTAGATTGTACCAATAAACTCAAAAAAAAGAAAAGAAAAGATTCTTGCACAGGAGAAGACAACTGCATTATTTGCCTCACAAAATCTCAAGTTCATAGGAAGTTGAGTTTCTCAAACTCATGGGAACATGAGTATCTCTACCGCACAGACTGCATTATCCTTTTTTTATTCTGGAAATCTGTTTGTATTAACTAATTATATTTATGACAAGGTGAGAAGAACTAGACCTGACCAGCAAATAATCCTGACACTAACACTGGCTTCAAAAGCAAACACCTAAGTTTTCTTCTGGTTGATTTGAGAAGCAGTTTACATAGTCCCCTAATATTCCCCTACTAGGCTAAGAGCCGGTTAGCCAATGTGTGCCATATAAACACTAAGAGTGTCAGCTCTGTCATCTTCCATGATTTGAAAAAGTGAACATAAAAGGCAGTTTAATTTTCTTTGTGACCTAAGCTTTTTACCAGGCAAAGTCTAACAACAAACACAATGTAGTTTTGTAAAAGCTACCTCTCTGGTCTTTTTTTCACAAAAAACTGTATCAGTCCTTGGCTGCCATAAAAATTGGGAAGGTATGGGAGTAATAGAAAATGGAATA
>NW_022959622.1:0-239 GCF_012274545.1 Fukomys damarensis | reverse complement strand
CTTGACTCAGGAAGGCACTTGGCAAATATTCATCGGAAGAAGGAATGATTATCATTATGATAACAGAATGGAACACAGCACTTAATTCAGTTCTCAGTCTCCATGGCTGGTTATTAAGCTCTACCTACTTCAGAAGTGCGATAAAGAGAACAAATCCTCAGGTTCCTAGGACACTTTGAAGTCTATAAAGCACAGGATGGACATCAAAGTCCCTTCTTACCTTTATTTCACTTGGATCT
>NW_022959621.1:0-534 GCF_012274545.1 Fukomys damarensis | reverse complement strand
TGTCAAAAACAGGATGTCTCTGTTTTCTTTTCTTCCCATTTCCTTTCCTTTCCTATTAACACCATCTCAGTTTCCCCTTAGAAGATCCATCATACAATTGGAACAGGAATAATGCATTGGAATAACTTATATAGTAACATCCAAGTGAACTGGAAGATGTATACCTTGCAACTTGGCTTTACTCACCTAAAACTGGGTTTAACCTCATGTAAACTTTCACTATATCTCAAATGAAATATGAAATTTTTAATTAAACTTTTTACTTTAAGACAGTGACTTAACTCAGAATTCCATTGACAACTCCTTGAGGCAATGTGGAGCATATACATATTTTTTTAAATTTTAAAATATTTGTCAATATTGAAGTCTGGTAGGGTTGCATAATTTATGCTTCATTTTGGTCATGAAAATAAAATTGTACTTGTGTGTAGTGACTTCAAGTTTAAAAATCCCTCTCACATAGACAGTGTGGCTCAATCTTACACTAAGATGCTTTGGTGGAGTATACATCAGCCTGGTCAGATATTCAAAGAC
>NW_022959620.1:0-204 GCF_012274545.1 Fukomys damarensis | reverse complement strand
TGGAGTGTAAGGGTCTGATGTGTGGCGTTGGGCATTTGGGCAGGTTATTTACATGCTTTGAGCTCACTTTTATCTGTGAAATAATACCAAAACACACCAAAAGCAAAACAAACAGAAACCAGGTATGGTGGAGCACACCTGTAATCTCAGCACTCAGGAGGCTGAGGCAGGAGGATCTCAGAGAGTTCGAGACCATCCTGGGCT
>NW_022959619.1:0-236 GCF_012274545.1 Fukomys damarensis | reverse complement strand
TTCTCCTCAGGCTGTCGTAAGGGCTGCACAGCCCGAGATAAGAGAAGAAAGCACTTCAAACAGGTAGGAATTAATCAGCCAGACTGACTTCAAGCTCAGTGTTATAACTGAGCAATTCAGTTTCCAAAGCTCACTTACATTAACCGAAATTAAATGAGGCAGGTTCATTTAACTCTTGTGTATAAAAGGCTCTTGAAACTCTGTTCAAACCAGTTACTTTGTGATGTCATGGAGCA
>NW_022959618.1:0-1038 GCF_012274545.1 Fukomys damarensis | reverse complement strand
CAAGACCTGTCATGTAAAGGTACAAGATCCCAGTGATGAATGTAACTGTACTGTGTACCTAAAGAGTACTAATAAACTCAATGAGAGAGAGAGAAAAAAAGAATTTTGCTGTAAGGATCAACAAGGTAACATGTTTGAGGGGCCTTGCTAAGTTGCCAAGTTGGCGGTCTGCAAACCTGGAATCTTCCTGTCTCAGCCTCCCAAAGTGCTGAGAGTACAGGTGTGCACCGCCATGCCTGGCTAATCTGGATCCTTTTTCACCCTCCAGTTCTCCTGGGCCATGGCTAACTGGTAGACACCTGCTGACCAGTGGGCTGGAACTGGGCACCTGGTTCAGATGCAGACCCTACTGTCTTGAAACATCTCTGCTGCAGTCACCTAACTCAGCTTTGTCTTCTTGGCTACACCCATGGCACATTTGACACGCCGGGCAGGCTGCTCCAGTAACACCCCAGACGTGGATGATTACTGTGTGAAATGCCCAGCAGTTATGAACAGTAGCACAAAGGAGGACTAGAAAGGACCAAAGGGCATAGATTTAAGTTCACTTCAACTTAAATCAACTACAAAGCGATGGAATACTTACTTTATGTTGAACATACTAAAAGGCATTAGGAATGCAAAAGTGTAAATTAATTTACCTTCAAGGAAATAACAATATAGTCAGAGAGACTCCAGAACAGTTACAACAAAGGATGACAGGAGAAAGGACAGGAGACAGTCATGAAGGGAGGGACCCTGCTGAGCGGGGGAATTGGACTGGAGGACTGGTGATGTGTGGTGTGCATAGGCTGGGGAGGCCTGCAGAGCCAGGATGATCTCGGGGCTCAGTGCCAATAGCGGGTGTCTCTCGAGTGTTGCCTGTGTGCAGCATTCACAGTGAGAGGTCCCCTGAGAAGCTGGAAGTGAGCTCAGGCTACCCTCTGCAAGTGAGTGCAGGGATAGCTCAGCACAGACAGAACTGGAGCCATCACTGTAGTACCTGTGGGGTTGGCACAGAGAGTCTGGATTTTTTTTTTTTTTTTTTTTGAGACAGGG
>NW_022959617.1:0-249 GCF_012274545.1 Fukomys damarensis | reverse complement strand
TTCTTTCCAGCTTTTGTGAGCTGAAAGTGACAAATCAAACCTAAGAAAGGATTAGGAAATTGGAGCACTGGTCAAACAGCTGAGGTAATTGAAACTATGGAAATGGATTCTGTACAGAAAGGATGTTACAAAGAGAATAATGAAGTATTCTGTGGGAAATAATTATGCTGGTTTTTAAAAGTGTCGGATTTCATCTACATCTTCAGATTTTCTGATGTGAGTATCTGTCATGGATCCCAAAATTTAATT
>NW_022959616.1:0-281 GCF_012274545.1 Fukomys damarensis | reverse complement strand
TGGGAGGATGAGGCAGGAGGATCTGGAGTGTGGGCCCAGCAATTAAACAACTTAGATACTCTCTCAAAAGTGAAACATTAAAAATGGGTAGAGGTAGCTCACTGTGAAGGTCCTGAGCTTAAGCTCTAAAACCTCAAAACAAAAACAACCCCCAAAGTACGAATGGTATTGCTAGAGGGGGACATTTCTGCCACCATCAATCACTGTTTGCACCTTCGATTTCTTCTACAAGGTAGCGGGTACAGAGTGAGCCTGCGAGCATTTCAGAGGAGGTTTCAGCC
>NW_022959615.1:0-604 GCF_012274545.1 Fukomys damarensis | reverse complement strand
GATCGTTCGGATGCGATTCTCATCGTTGCCGAGTAGAACCATAGCATCTAAGCTTGAAGTTGGGCCTTCATCTTTAGGAAAGGTGCTCTGCCACCGCCTCTGAGCTCAGATAGGAGACATCGCCGTGCTCTTCCCTTCTCTTGTGCTTCTCTGTACCCACCGCGCCACCCTTCCTCTGGCTTCTACCCAAGCTCAGCTACTCATAGCCGCTCCGAAAAGTGCCTTGGCATCTGTGCTCTTGGTACAAAGGTCTCTTTCTTCGTTCTTCTTTTTGCTTTTGTACTGCAGTCACATTTCTTCCAGAGGTCACTCTTCCCATTCATGAAGGCTCTGTGATCGTAGTGAACCTGCCACAGCCACACCTGAAAGTGTCTCATCAGTAAAGCTTATTCTCAGTTTTTAAAAACTACAGTCGAAGTGAGGATAAACATGAGTCGATACTATAGGTATTATGCACTCTCCCGCTTTACATGGACGATATGTGAAAAATAATTCGTAAGGAAGAACCCAATTTAGATGGGGGAGGCAGGGAGTGCTCCTCGGAAACGTTCTTGAAAATGAAGTTAAAAAGAAAAAGATACTAATGAGTAGCAAGGATGATGAC
>NW_022959614.1:0-298 GCF_012274545.1 Fukomys damarensis | reverse complement strand
TCTTCTGTGTTTTCCATTTTATTGGAGTACAGGTTCTCAAAGTAGGTATTAATGATCCTCTGGGTTTCTTTTGATTGCATGGATCTGAGCCTTTTCTCTCCTTTTTTTTGATAAGATTAGCTAAGAGTTTGTCAATTTTATTTATTCTTTCAAAAAAACAGCTCTTTGTTTCATTTATTTTTTGTATTATTTTCTTAGTTTCCATTGCATTGATTTCTGCTCGGATTTTTATAACTTCCTCTCTTGTTTGAGCTTTGGATTTTTCTTGCTCTTGTTTTTCTAGGAGTCTAAGTTTCAT
>NW_022959613.1:0-565 GCF_012274545.1 Fukomys damarensis | reverse complement strand
TTCTCATTTTCTCCTGTTTTCTTCCTTTCCCCACGTGTTCTCTGCCCTAGACTTTGCACTATCTGTACATCTGAAGACGTTTTCTTCCTATTTCACATTCTCAATTTTCTCATTAATATTTTATGTTCTAGAATAGTTTACTCACCCCAGAGAAACTATTCGGTATTTGCACATGTGCGATTTATTTATTTGCCTTACGAGTATATCCCAACAAGGGACATTTGGCGGTAAGCCAGGCTGTCTATGCTACTTCTGATAATTCCACCCATTGAGCCAATGCCATTGTTCTGTTCAGTGTGTCGTGTTCCCTCAATGTAAACATGAGATGGCCAGGTCTGGAATTTTGAGTGAGGAACTAGATATTGAGGATATATATTGGAAGAAGTATGATCAGAGTCAGTGAGGCAAAGTTGGAAGGCCCAAATATCAATTCAGTGTCCACAGAGTCTGGCAGAATGTCACAGTGCACAGTGAGTGCTAGGGTCATGACAAAGCTCAGCTCCCATAATGCCGATAAGTTAGCAGTTCGGAATCGCGGTCACGGTTGCCAGGGAGGGGTGGATTG
>NW_022959612.1:0-245 GCF_012274545.1 Fukomys damarensis | reverse complement strand
CACTAAGAGGAACCCCGACCGGAGAAGAGGGCCTAACACTCCTACAACCTTCCTCACACTGAAGGTGAAATTAACACCAACACACCCCGTCAAACACTCATGACACTACTCAGGGAGGAATATCGGGGGATTATTCCATCCCATAAGTCTAGGGGTAACCGTTGTCGCTGGCCACTCACTACCATGATATTCAGGCCAACATGGGCATTTCACGGGAAACACACATTAGACTTGACCTTCAAAAA
>NW_022959611.1:0-223 GCF_012274545.1 Fukomys damarensis | reverse complement strand
TTTAAAGGACACACAAGATAGGAAGTGTCTAAGGATGATAAAAAAATTAAAAGTCAAATCACGAAATAGCTGGGTACTGCCTATAGGACAACAGAGACAAGAAAAAAAGGCAGAATTAATATTCCTTGTTGACTCATCAATAAGCAATTGACTAAACAAACACAGTGCTTCCTTCTACTTCTTAAAAGAGGAGGTATACCAGATGGCTCCATATCTCATCAAC
>NW_022959610.1:0-229 GCF_012274545.1 Fukomys damarensis | reverse complement strand
GGCAGGAGGGTCACTGTGAGTTCGAGACCAGCCTGGGCTACACAGTGAGTTCCAGGTCAGTCTGAATTACATAGTGAGAACCTGTCTCAAAAAGAAAACAAAAAAAAAAAAATTCTTGGCTTTTTCTCATCTCTACGAAATTTCAGGTCAGTCATTCTTTTGTTTAAATGTTTCCAACTCAAGTGATCATCTGCATTTATTTTTGTTACTTTTATATTTATTTGTGTAG
>NW_022959609.1:0-375 GCF_012274545.1 Fukomys damarensis | reverse complement strand
TATAGCAATTTCTCAAAAATAAATAAATAGAGCAAGCACATGTTCCAGCAATTCCACTACTATATCCATGGAAATGAAATTATTATTCCAAAAAGACACCTGCACTACCACATCTATTGCAGCACTATTCACAATAGTCAAAATATGGAATCAACACAAAAGCACTTCACTGGACAAATGGATAATGAATATGTTGCATTAAATTATGTGGTATATTTACAGCATAGAATATGATTTAGCCATAAAAAAGAATGAAATCATGTCATTTACAGCAGTGTGGGTAGAACTGGAGACCATTATGCTAAGTGAGATAAGCCAAATGTAGTCAATACCATGTGTTCTCATCCATCTGTGGAAACCAGCAAGCAGGATGGA
>NW_022959608.1:0-207 GCF_012274545.1 Fukomys damarensis | reverse complement strand
CCATTATAGACTAGGCTCTCTGAAAGAAGTCTTAACTCTGTCTGCCGTGCTCAGGAAGAGACCATGTTTCTGTAGTTCTAGAAGAAGCTCAAGTTCAGAGAAGACTAGGAGGTGAGGACAATGGGAGTAAAAATGTGTAAAACTGGAGCTTGGAGTTCATGCCCGAGGCTTCCACTGAGGCGTCCTAAACACAGAAATGCCTGCCTC
>NW_022959607.1:0-206 GCF_012274545.1 Fukomys damarensis | reverse complement strand
TGAGTGGCATAAGGAAAACGCTTATTTTATTTAGTTAAAAATAAATTATACTGTATTCAAAATTTTCAGGAATATCAATACAATAAAGCTCTGTTCACCTTTCTGTGTGCTCTCTTGAGTTCTGATATTCAGAGAATTGCACATAACTATAGTTTATTTTTGTTGTGCTTCTGTAAGTGATGGTGGTGGGGAAGACAAATTCATGT
>NW_022959606.1:0-625 GCF_012274545.1 Fukomys damarensis | reverse complement strand
CAAAGAACGGGGCAAATGGCTGAAGGTTCTGTGGAATCCTCGCTTCCCGAAAACAGCATGGCTAGGCGTTGCTCGTAAACCCACTGATGGAAGTAAGTTGGCCATGCCCAGTGAGGAAATGAGACCCACGGTGAGCGCCGCCTCACAGCCTGGCTTGCGTCACCGGACAATGTACCTGGATTAAGGCTTCCCATGGGAATGGTGGTGGTGAGGGGCTGGAGTGCTGCGGGCGAGTGCTGCGGATAAGGACAGATCCAGCTGGGGGCCGGGTCCTAGGGAGGACACTGGGTCCAGCAGGAAAATGAACTTTGAGGCTTTCACCTCCCTGGGCTCTCTTCATGGAAGCCCTAGCCTAGGAAAGGCGAAACACTCATGTAACGCCTCCCCGGGAAATGACACAGCGAGCGTGTTAGAAACTGGAACTCCGGACCCCACCTGCAACTCCCCACACATGTTGTGCGGAGCCCGTGAAGGTCCACCTTCCCACCTCCCTGGCTTCTCTTGCTGCCCCTCAGCCAGGCTCCACAGTGAGTCTCCAGTGCGGACTCACACCAAGACCGACTCCTCTCCCTGGAACTTTCCAGGAGGAGCAGACCTCCCTGATCGGACAGAAGAAAATTCCCCC
>NW_022959605.1:0-1560 GCF_012274545.1 Fukomys damarensis | reverse complement strand
GTGATGTGTAAACAGACTTTCAAATGTCGGAGATAAAAGAGCAAAAACCGAAACCAAGAGCCTACATGACAGGGATTCCTACCTTCTTTTTGGAGTGGCTTCTTTCTTCCTCCTTTGTAGCTTTGCTATTTTTTCCAGCTCGGGACACCTTCTGATCCCCAGATTGCTTGATGGTGATCTTGATCTCAGGTGGGCAGATATAGTTCTCCAGATTCTTCGGGGGTTTCTTTGCCCTCTTTGTGGTCTGAATCTTCAGCTTCAGACTCCCCTCAGTGAAGTTGGCCTCCTTGATGGAAAACTCCTGCTCTTCCAAGCCATCGCCTGCCACCCATTTCTCACTGTCTGCATTGGAGTTGGAATCCACATCCCTTCCTGAGCCCAGTTCATCCTCCTCCTCTGGCTCCATGCGTTCTCCACCCACTGGGATGCTCTTCCCAGGTCCTGGACTGGACAGCAAAGGTTCTCCTGTACAGCCAGGAGCAGCTGGGGGCTTGGCTAAGGAGACCGGCAGGAATTCCGACTCACTCCCTCTTTGCCGGGAGCTGCTCAAGATTTCTCTGGACTCCATGACAATCCTACAGTCTTTAGGAGTTCTCAGGAGGGGGAAGGGAGACAGGCAAAAGGAAAGCAAGAAGACGGGACACCGAAAATTCCAAGAACAAACTAGTCCAGCTTCTGGGTTCAGAGAACCAGGGATGGAGACACGGTGAGGTGTTCAGAAGAGATCAGATCTGCAACTGAGAAGCAAAGAGATAATTAACTGTGGCAGGAAGGAGCATGACCCTAAAAGTTAGTTGATCTAAGTTCCAGAACTTCCTTTTCACTTATCTGTAACATCAGGAAAAAATGATGGAAAGAAATTCAACCAGCATGGGCACATCCCCAAATTGTATCACACTGGAATAGAGGGGGAAACAGACTGACACATGCCTTCATAATGGGTTGTTATACATTTTTATGACTGCAAGCCCCAAAATAAAGATAAGAGGGGCGAGTCATTCAGCTAGTAACGAGATCGAGGCTTCTTACATTGAAGCCACAGCTGGCTGAGTCACCAGCAAAACCAGCCATGACGAAAGGGAAGTCTCAAGTACTAATGCTCCGGTCTGTGGGAACCACAACTGAGTGGCTCCTTGCAGCACTTCCCTCACCCATGTGAAGAACAGTTTGCAGCACTGGTCAAAACCCCCAGCTGCCTAGGCCAAGCTTCCACTCCTTAGAGGAAGGGTACTTGTTTAGTGGACTTCTTAACTGTTCTTTCTATCTCACTTTTATTGTGCATTGTTGCAATTATGCAAAGTCTTCTCTCTGTTTCTTAAAACAAATGCAAAGCTCAAAGAAAGAAAACAAAAAGATCTCAATGGGAAATCTCATATAACACTATGATTAATGCAGAACAAACTCGAAAACATATTTCCATCAGAACTGAGAAAGATAATCATTTTCAATTATTCAGATAAAAATAGCCATTCTGGACAATTTTAATTCCTTTCTCATTCCTTACATGAAATGACATTGTGTGTAAATAGCACAGAGGGAGAGAGGGAGGGAGAGAGGGAG
>NW_022959604.1:0-212 GCF_012274545.1 Fukomys damarensis | reverse complement strand
ACATGTCTTTGCTGCTGTATCCTCTCCTTCTCAATTGCTCATGTACTACAAGTGTCAACCAACCTTCGTGTTGCAATGACACTCATTGTTGCTTGTAATTGTAGATGACTCTACATACAAGAGTTCATAAAAAAGCATCTGGGAGAATTTCCTGGCTATATGTCTATCTTCCTTTTTTTATATATAAAGAATCTGTATTGGTCCATTTGTTT
>NW_022959603.1:0-266 GCF_012274545.1 Fukomys damarensis | reverse complement strand
TTTTTTGAAGACTGTTCACTCTTAATAGTGCAGAAAAAGTTACGAAATGCTTAAATTTTGTGCCTAGTTGAATAAAGCAAATTGTGATAGTGTTCAAAACCATCTTTTCTCAGTTTCTCAATTTAGTGTTCACTGTTTAATGTGAGAAATAGCAGAAGCAAATATCAAAGTATATATCTATATTTTCAGGGAGCAAGCCTATTCTACTGAATTTATTAAGCATCATAGACTGATGGAATTGTTGGCATTTTAAACAATTTTTTTTC
>NW_022959602.1:0-222 GCF_012274545.1 Fukomys damarensis | reverse complement strand
CTCAAAGAGACAGATGAGCGAATAAGCTATGAGATAAGCACTAAAAGGGAGTCAGGAAGGAACTTGCTTGAGCTACGAGTTAAGTCAATGGGGCTTGGAGCAAACCAATCTTCAATTAGAATCGACTGATCCAGGCTTGCAGGGAGATGGATTGCTAGTTGGTGTCATTCCCCAAAACAGAAAACACCAGAAGATGCATGGTTTCAAAGAGACAATAAAGCT
>NW_022959601.1:0-1068 GCF_012274545.1 Fukomys damarensis | reverse complement strand
TGAATTATATTTTCAGAAAGACCATCTATTACTAGCCCATATTAGTTATTTTTCCTCCGCTTTTGACTCAGTAGGCTGTCTTACTACCTACCCAGTCTTTAAAAGGTTTGAGTGTTTCAGAGTTCTTTCCAAGGTTTTGGCATGGGATTTTAACATTTTATTGCACTGAGATTCTAAGCAGATTCTGTGTGCTCAGCCTGTAGAAGTAAAAGTACTATTTATGGAATATGACCATGAGCCAGGTCTTGTGCTGGAAGCACAGCAACTTTCATTTCACCCCAAAACAGTTGGACGCCATGCATTTATGCTCAAATAGTTGCCCAAGGCCACAGCTAACAGGTGGACACAGGCAAATATAACTTGGGGTTTACTCTTCTCTGAAGTCTGTGTTCTTCCCAGCTTGACCTATTCCTGCTGCCATCTCCCCATGTGGTAAAAAGAACTCTTGAGTCCTCAGCCTGCAAGAGTCACAGAGGCAGTGGCTCCCTGAGAGTGCAGTGTGGAGCACCTCACCTTGGTGCTGCCTGTGGTCTGTGCTGGCCACTGAGCCCCTTGGAGGAAGAAGTGCAAGGGTAAAAGTGTGTCTCGCGGTTGTGCCCTCAGGCATCTATCGAGCAGTACCTATTCGAGTCAATCCGAGAGTGAATAATGTGAAGTCTGTCTACAAAACCCACATTGATGTCATTCATTATCGGAAAACGGATGCCAAACGACTGCATGGCCTTGATGAAGAAGCTGAGCAGAAACTGTTTTCAGAGAAACGTGTGGAATTGCTTAAGGAACTTTCTAGGAAACCAGACATTTATGAGAGACTCGCTTCAGCCTTGGCCCCCAGCATTTATGAACATGAAGATATAAAAAAGGTAGTGGTGGGTTTTTTAACTTGGAATTGAGATCTGTAGATCTTTAGGATCAAGTAATATGAACGTCTATTTTCCAGCTTGCTGCCGCTCACCCAAAGATAAGAGCTCTTGCACATTTGTCAGAGTAAGGTGGTCATGCACCGTGCTTTGGTGATTGGTTAGGAGTCACAGTGTTAAGTCTGGGGATTTAGCTCAGTGGCACTGC
>NW_022959600.1:0-411 GCF_012274545.1 Fukomys damarensis | reverse complement strand
GTGCCGTCTGTGGGACTGCACTGAGTCTACAGGGCCAGCAAGCTGTGTAGGCTGCCCTGGAAGATGTGGTCAGAACACAGACAGCACTTGGACAGTGTGTGCTTATTTCTAATGACTCTAACATGGACTTGCCTTGCTTATGTCTTCTTTTCTAGTTCCTTTTATTGGTAATCTGTCTTTTCACTGTTTAAAAGTATTAGTCCATCACAGGTTGGAAATTAGACAAAATAAAGTGAAAATACAGCCTTCTCACAGTAAGAGTGAGAAACTCTGATTCGTAAACTGGTTGACCCTTAGTATACACCAGGGTCCTAAAACCAATCCTTGGAACCTGGCCATCACCGTGGGATCTGGCTTTGGTAAAGGCATCTGGCTCTGGTAAAGGCGGGGCACCCATTAATGCCGCTGTCT
>NW_022959599.1:0-506 GCF_012274545.1 Fukomys damarensis | reverse complement strand
ATCATTCTGAACATTATAGGTAGAGTGAGATGTAAATAAGAGCAGACCCTGGTCCTCATGATTCCAACCTAGATTTTTTACATGTACCATAGAACTCATAGCTGTATAATAATTTTAAAAGATGAAATAATTTAAAATTCAAGGATTTAAACACTACTGATCACAGCTCTTCCTAAGTGAATTACTCATTTTCTTACTTTCACAAAATACTCATCTTCTTCTAGTTGGTGAGTCCTTCAAGACAGGAACCTTGCTTAACCTGAATCTATAGGCAATGGAGTTTATTTATTTATATGTACAGCTGTTATTTAAGTAGACATGTGAGCATGCACACACATATACATTTTCATTTCTAGAAAGGATCTGAGGTAGGCTGTTAATTTAAGAACACTGGTTGCTCTTAGCAAGAGTCCTTAACTGTTTTGCCTAGTTTCTCAAAACAATTTCTAAAAGGGAACGAAGCATTCAAAGTAGTTTTTTGTAACAAATAGAAAATAAATGTGTTT
>NW_022959598.1:0-717 GCF_012274545.1 Fukomys damarensis | reverse complement strand
TAAAATGTTCCATATATTCTGAAAGTTCAGCACTGAAATGCCATTTCATGAGATCACTGTAGCAAAGAGTGCCCATGGCAAATTATAGCCTCTGCAGCACTTGCAAGTATTGGTGCTTTTCTGAACAACAAATAGTTCCACATTGCATTCCTTTCATCCAAATTGCCTTTTCTGTACTTCAATTTTATAAATGTCCAATTTTAAATAAAAAGCAAAACAAGCAACATACCCTAATGTAGCCATGATAACCTCTTTAATACTCCAATGTGCTCTTAATATCATTTATTACTTTGTCCTAGTATCACTTCATTCTAACATTCAACATGCTTCTACCTATCAGAAAAAATATTGTTGTTTAGGAAGGGGATATGTCACGTCTTAGCATGATAAACAGTTACTTCTACTTTATTCCCTCTCACAACGAGGAGAAAAACAGCTCTTTAAATCCATAGGTTATTTCCATGCAAGGCCATAGACAATTCATAAACATAAGACCAATATGGTTAAAATCTCTGGGTATTTTTCTAAATTTAAGCAAGTAAAGCTATTTTTATTTGGGAGGCATTTTCTTTTCTCAAACAGGTATTTCTTTTAACATTTACTTATGAATAGACACTGTGCTGAGTACTGAGATAAAATGAAATTATCCTTGTCAACAAACATCATAGTGTTTAGTTGCAAATAATAACTCCACACAAGGAATGTAAATACTACGTA
>NW_022959597.1:1668-2874 GCF_012274545.1 Fukomys damarensis | reverse complement strand
ACTTCTTAATTGTAATTTAATTCACATGGTTTAAAGGTGATAGATTAATGACTACCACAAATGCTCAATTTGCAAGTTGTGCTTGATCCTACTGTGTTGCTGATTTTGTCAATTGGGCTAAAGGATTATGATTGATTCAAGGCATTGTCTTCTCTAATATTGAGAAAATGAGAATGTCTATGAGTCATGAGAGACTCAAAACCCAAAGTGTAACTATATCAGGAAGATTTAAGTAATAAGCCAGAAATTAAACCCAGGACTACCCAACAACAAAATAAAAATGAGAAAACACTTAAGCAAGACCCAAAGACAGACTTCCAGGTCATCAATGGCATACACTAGGGCAAAGGAGAATGAAAAGTCTGGCAGTGAACCAGCAGGACACCCTGAACACATAGCACAGGAGGTAACAAAACAGACCAATCAGGCTCTAGAAAAATTCAAAAAAAAATGATTTCCCAAATAACTATAGAGATGGTGAGCAAAATGAAAGTCATGGATTGAGACACTCAAACAGAAACTGACCAAATAAATAGATGAGTTCAGGACCCTGATAGAAGCCATGAAGGCCCAGCATAAGAAAGAAATGGAAACAATGAATGCCCCACAGAGGAAAGAAATGGAATCCATAAAACAGATTCAAACAAATATCCAGGGGATTAAAAACTCTATTGACAGTATTCTTAACACAATGAAAGAATGTGAAGATAGAATCTCAAATATAAAAGATAGGATTGCATTCAGTGACTGTGAAAAGAGGGTCTCTTAAAAACAGTAAGGGATCATGAGAGATCAATCCAACAACTTCTAGATGGTGCAAAGAAGAATAACATAAGACTGATAGGAATCCATAAAGTATCACGAGAAAATGCAAATGACTTAAAAAAGCTATTCACAATATTCTGCAACAATGCATAAGATTCTAATAAGATTACTGACATTTAGAAATGGGAGGAAAGGAGCTAAAGGTGTAGGGAAGGTGTGATATGTAGGGGAAGAACAAAAAAGGAAAAGAAAAAAATGTGAGAGAATGAAAAGATGAAAATAAAGTGTTTGTAGATGGGGAGGGGAGGAGGGGGTGAAGGGAGGGCAGAGGTAAGGGGAAAAAAATGAGAATCAAGACTTGCCATGTAAAGGTACATGATCCCAACAATGAATGTAACTGTACTGTATCCCTAAATGTACCAATAAACTCAATAAAAAAAA
>NW_022959597.1:0-458 GCF_012274545.1 Fukomys damarensis | reverse complement strand
TGATTGAAAATGTCAATACAACATATAGAAATCTATGGGACACAATGAAAGCAGTTCTACATGGAAAATTCAAAGCATTGAATGGCCACATGAGGAAAAAATAGGGAGCTCAAATGAAAAACATAATGATGCATCTTAGACTCCTAGAAAAGCAAGAATGAGAAAAACCCAAAACCCAAACAAGAGAGCACATTATAAAGATTAGAGGAAAAATCAATGCAATGGAAACTAAGAAAATGATACAAAAAATAAATGAATCATAGAATTTGTTTTTTTAAAGAAAATATAAAATTGATAAACCCTTAGCTAATGTTATAAAAAAAAAAGGAAAGAAAAAGTTCAGATACAGACAATTAGGAATGAAAAAGTTGAAGTCACAACAAATCCAGCAGAATTCCAGAGGATCATTAATACCTACTTTGAGAACCTGTAATCTAATAAAATGGAAAACACAGAAG
>NW_022959596.1:0-2303 GCF_012274545.1 Fukomys damarensis | reverse complement strand
TAAATAAGATCCAAATTGTATAAGTGATAATGTGAAATAGGAAGAAAAGGGCTAAAGGTGTAGCAGAAGTGGGAAGGGTAGGGGAAATGAAATAAGTGAGTTAAAAAAAGGATAAATGGAAACAAAGCTTTTGTAAATAGGGGAGGGTGGAGGAGGTGAAGGGGGGGTAAGGGTATGGGGGAAAATGAGAACCTAAATCTGTCAGGTAAATTTACAAGATCCCAATGATGATTGTAACTATACTGTATAGCTAAAAACTACCAATAAAGTCAATGGAAAACAAAACAAAACAAAAAGACAATCATGATGACATCTTTGTTACACACTTCAATGTCCAATAGCCTTCTAGGCAGGCATCTTTATCTGATAACAAGATGTTAAAGTGCACAAAAAACTCATCTAAATTGTTATTCTTTAATGGACTGCCATGTAATGAATACATACTAGCTTCTAAATGTACCTTCAAAGTTTACATTTTTAGTGTGTGACATTGTTTAGACTGTGTGGTGCCTGAGCATCCCTCAGTGTAGTGATGAATAAAAGATGAACATCATATCAAAACTATTATTGAATTGGTGATCTTATGCTGGCTTGACATGTATCTCTTATCACAAGTAGCTGGAACATAAAAGAAAGGCAGATATTTGAATCTAAAGGTAAAGGTTATTACCATAAATAATTCCAGTTTTATATCTTAGAAGATCTGTACACCTGGAAGTCATGAATACATTTAGTACATCATGAAACTAGCTATAATGAATATCACAGTTCTATGAAATTATTTGTCCCTTAATTTAGTTTGGTACCAAGAGCATCTTTGAATAAAACCTTATTTTCCCACAGAAAACTTAGCCTTTTGATGATGACCAATGTAAATATCACAATAATATGTTTAGCAATGTTTCTTTGGGACATTGTACTGTAATAGTCTAACAAGGTGTCTCCCATAAAGCTGTGGAAATTATTGGGGTCCCCTTTCTACTAAGGCTGGAGAAATATTGCCAGGCAGCTGTTCCCTTATTCACCAAGGGCAGGCATGTCTAGCAGTTCTCCTAAGGTCAAGGTGTTACCATTTTATTGTCTTAACAAAGGTTAGATAGCCTATGAGAACAAATCATAACAATTAACATGTTTTCATCAATGGGAGATTCCTAAGTTATTGTATACAGACAACAGTATGTACTATATAAAGCCAGTGTTGACATTTGACATTTTTTATCATCTGGCAAGCTGAGTGGAAGCATGTCCTTAACTCTAATGACTATATATATATATTTTTTCTTTTTTTATAGGAAAATATTTTTTAATCCAAAAAGACAAAAAAGAATAAAAGTTTTAGCTCAAGAAAACAGCTGTAAGACAGATTGGAGGACAAACAGACAAACACTCCTAAGACAGTTTGTTTATAAAACCAGAGTGCACTCAGATGGATTTGGCCAAGTCAAATTATAATAATCCTTTTATAGTTTTTAGCTCTGTAACTATAAATAAGACTAGCCAGAACTTTTGTAGGTCAATTAACAAATAAATCTTATAATATGAATCAGAAGAAATAAAAATATTTTACACCCATGAAAGCAAAAGACCATTTTTAAGATGGGCCCTATGTTGTTGATTTATCTGATTGGAATATCTAGTTATATAGTTTTCTTATTGTTGTTTTATAACCATATTTGTTGGATAGTCATATCTGATAGCCAAAGTTGCTGCTTTGATAGACACATGTTTCCTCTAGAGGGACAGATTCTTAAAGCTAATTTTAACTATTTCCAGGGGAATGTGCTTAGGCTGGGTTGGATTTGGGTATAGAAAGAGATGAGGTGATACTCTTTGGAGATAAGTATGAATTCCAAACAGTGAGGGGGAAAAAGGGCTGCCAAGGCTCCAACGTTCTGTGCTGCAGATGTCTACTTAAGACAGTTGCTTCCCACTTTGAAAAGAAACAAGGAGAAAGAAGGCATCACTGTCTATCATTTTAGCTTTGTGCCCAATTTAAGGCATCCCTTAGACCTCTACTAAATCCTAACCATCTCAGATGTAGAAAGACAAGACCAAGACCTTTCCCAGAGTAAGTCTGTAATCCTTAGCAAAACATGCTTCTAGAGACAAAAGCTATGACTGAGTCCAACAGCATTGCTGAGCAGAAAATGAAATTTATAATCAAAGAACCTGAATGGCTGCTTTTTAGTCTTCTGAAAGACAATGTGAGAGAAAATGAAAGTGCTTCAACTATAGTGTTTAGGGATTACTTTCTATTAATGACTCTGAATCAAAAAGTTCTAAAACCCCAGGTTGAAAAAAAA
>NW_022959595.1:0-215 GCF_012274545.1 Fukomys damarensis | reverse complement strand
AGGAGACTTCGTGGTGTCCCTCTGGCTGTTACAGTGCATGGGATCCTTGCAGTAAAGGTAGAGGGGTAATGAGGGGGCTAATTCCATATATTGTTAGCCAGCGAGGATGGGGAAAAAAGAGAAGTTTCTATCTTTAGTAGGTAACAGGCCACGCATGAAAGCCCAAGAATCCATCTCTCTTATCCTCATGAGGGTCCTTGTCCTATTTCAAGGTA
>NW_022959594.1:0-887 GCF_012274545.1 Fukomys damarensis | reverse complement strand
TGCCAGTGGCTTTTTACACTTGGACTTGAGCTGGCCAGATTCCAGATGTGAAGTTAACTTTTCATGAATAGTAACTAGGGATTCACAGCCTGTTAGTTACCACATGTGTGATATCTATAAGATAGCCTAGGTGTGTAGTAGGCTGTATTGCCTAGGTTTGGGTAAGTACACTCTTTATTGTTTGCACAATGATGAGATTGCCTAAGAACACATTCTTCTGGGTGTAACTCCATCATTAAAGGGTGCACAGTAGTACTATACTTTCATCACTTGGCAGGATCAAAATCAAGCATTTTAAAGAAAGATTATGCTAATAAGAAGTTTTCTACAATAATGGATACCTGCCCTTGGTATGTGCATCCCAAATATTCCTGGCCCTGTGTCTAGAATGTTCTTACAAGCAAACAACCCCCCTTCCTACACTGTCACCACCCCTCCCAGAACCTCTTCTTCCCCTGAATACCTGCAAAGCTACTTGGTTTCTCTGCTACTGGTTGCTTAACACCTCCAGCTCCTTTGGGTCTCTGCTGAAGTGTCTCTGCCTCTGAGGCCTGTTTTATTCAGCATTTGCCATCTAGCACAGTGCCTGAAATACAGTATATATCTATCTAGCTTTTGATCAACTGGAAGTGAGTTTATTCTAATGGCTTATTATCTTTGCAGACCACGTTCTCCTTGACAAAGTGCTTAACCCAACACAACTCTGCTAGCCCTATCACATTGCTAAACTACCAAGGCAACTCATGTTCATCCTTCTATATAAATAAATCTCTGTGCACATTAGTTTACGGTATCACTAGTAGATATTTAATGTACTTATCTTAGTCCTGGTTTTGCTGATAAGGAATTCTGAAGTTAACGTTGTATCCATTTCTCCAACCATTGTT
>NW_022959593.1:0-280 GCF_012274545.1 Fukomys damarensis | reverse complement strand
TTTTGATACTTTCAAATCTGCAGAAATTCAGGCTAAGCCTGACCTCTGATCAGGTAATTACAGACTAAATTGTTTAGTTTTTAACATTCTGGATGTCTTTTGCCAATCTGACCATGGCTCTCCAGTCCCTGACAGTCCCATGGTTATCCTTTATTCTGTCACAATGGAAGCTGAGATGAAACCAAGTCACAGCTGTTGTGGCTCACGTGTTCATCTCACCACTCCCTAAAATGGCATCTGATGAAGCAGAGTATACTGTAATCACTTGAACAGGAGTCTC
>NW_022959592.1:0-324 GCF_012274545.1 Fukomys damarensis | reverse complement strand
CTTAGCATTCATGGAAACTGGAAAAAGGAATTTTTTCCACTAAAAAGCATCACTTTCTGTACCAAATGGTTAGTGTTGTCTAAGCAATGGATATGCCTTGATCTCACCATTTCCCTCCTTCCAAGTAGGATGCGGTTTTTTAATGTTACAATATCACGTATATACATATATACACACCATAAATATATTAAAATATTTTGAAACAGTGTATTCTTATAACAGTCATAGCTTTGGAGGAAAGAGAAAATTATCATACTAAACAGGATGGTAAGAAAGAAAGAAAAAAATCATGCAAAAAAGAGGAAGTGGAGAATAAGAAAAAAT
>NW_022959591.1:0-498 GCF_012274545.1 Fukomys damarensis | reverse complement strand
ATCTTTCCCCTTTGGAAACACTAACTGTCCCTGCCTCTACTTCCAAGATCACAGGTGCCGCTGAAAGTAACCTGGTCACCCTGTTTCTCAGTTGAGCAATGCAAGCTTAAGCATGAAAGCAGGCAGAAATCTGTCCCACTGTCACCCCATGGTCTCTTCAATATAATAGAAAGTTCCAAGGTAGGTAATACGTGACTTGCTGATTTTCTTAAGAAACCTACAGCTGGCGTTTCTCCAAATTTTGCCCTGAGATATATTTTATTAGTGCTTATTCTTTACACAGAAAAATGGCTTTGGTTTTGGCACGTTCATATATGCCTTTAACATACTTTGATTTCGTCTTCCATCACTTCCCATGTCCTTCCCTTTCTACTCCCCTTCCTTTTCTCTAGTCTCCCTTTGCTTTCTTGTCATCTTACTCTTTTGCTTTTCTTCTTTTTTTTCTTAGTTTCCACACATGAAAAAATTCCATGCTTTTCTGTTGTTTGGTTGTTTTTG
>NW_022959590.1:0-218 GCF_012274545.1 Fukomys damarensis | reverse complement strand
ACCTCCACAAATACTGTTAAATACATTGTCAGTTCTGAGCCTGTGTTACAGGAAATTTTAATGGAAATATTGACTGGTACAAAAATTTTGAATACTGGTAATATGTGCACAAGAAGCCAGTTATCTTACTCAAAATATAAAGACATTATCCAATACAAAATCAGTATGCAAAGTAAACCCTTCCTTCCAGGAAAAAATGAAACAATGTCCTATATCAA
>NW_022959589.1:0-242 GCF_012274545.1 Fukomys damarensis | reverse complement strand
GGCCTTACCTTTATGTAATCTTAGCTGCTCCTGGCTCCCTGGCCACACCTTAGTTACTTTTTTCATTGCTGAGACACAATACCCACCACCCACAAGTTAAAGCAGGAAAGGTTTCAGTTCAGTCCGCTGGCTGGAAAGCAAGGCAGCATGGCAGAGGGGGATCCATCACAGAGCAGAACCAGTATGTGCTCCCTTGGCAGAGTAGACAGGAGGCAGGAAGCAGCACACTCCCCCTTTCCTTT
>NW_022959588.1:0-238 GCF_012274545.1 Fukomys damarensis | reverse complement strand
AGGCCAGTCTGAACTACCCAGTGAGAACTTGTCTCCAAAAAGCAAATAAACAATAACAAAAAACAGCGCACGATGCTTACCTGCAGGCACAAGGTCCTGGTACTAAAACAAACAAACTAAAACAAACAAACAAATAAAAACCACAGCAAAAAAACTATGTGTGGGTAGACTAAAAAGAATTATTTTTAAATGCAATATTAAGCATTTATATTATAATCCAGTGAGTTTACAAATATAA
>NW_022959587.1:0-449 GCF_012274545.1 Fukomys damarensis | reverse complement strand
CAATTATACAATTTGAACCTTATTTACACTTTTAGTTTTTCACATCAGAGAAACTATTCAGTAACTACATGTGTCCCTTATTTATTTCAGTTAAGAGCATAGCCTCAATGTGCATCCATTTAGCTGTAAATGTCTCTGGGTTCTCATTCTTTATGGCTGAGTAATACTCCATTTTTTAAAAACACATTTTCTGTATCCAGTCTCCAGTTGATGGGCAATTGGGCTGCTTCCAAGTTTTAGATATTATGAATTGTCCTGCTGTGAACATGGATGCACATATATCACTGTGGCGTGATTCTTTTAATTCTTTGGGGAAGATACCCATCAGGGGGATAGCAGGGTCAAATAGGTCCTCCAATCCTAGTTCTTTGAGGTATCTCCGTACTGCTTTCCACACTGGTTCCACCAGTCTACACTCCCAACAGCAGAGGAACAGGGTTCCTCTTTCC
>NW_022959586.1:0-202 GCF_012274545.1 Fukomys damarensis | reverse complement strand
AAAAAAAAAATATTTTCTGTAATCTCACAGAATACTTCTTCAGATATTTATCTACATTACTTTTATCACTTGGATTCTGATTTTGTAGGCTCCCTCTGTGAACCATGCTTTAGTGGCAGTGTACAAGCCAACCTGGGGTTAACCAGCAGGAGAAGCGGTGTTCCCATTCCACTGTTGCTGTAGCAGTGAGTTCCAGTGTGAC
>NW_022959585.1:0-956 GCF_012274545.1 Fukomys damarensis | reverse complement strand
GTGAGGCCAGCCCAGAGGTCATGCTTTCAAACTTTTCACATCCATGGCCTAAACCACCTGTGCAGCTCCTAGGTGTAGAGAAAGTTGAGCCCATGATAGCCCCAAGCAGCACCCAGCATGGGTGTCCCCTACCCAGTGGATAGGCTCAGGCCACACTGTGTGTGCCCAGTTTTCTTCACACCAGAGAGTCCAGAACTCCTCTGAGCCTCTCTGTTCCTGGAGACCCCAGCCCACATCTACATCCACTGTCTCTCAAGCGTGAGCTGCGTAGTTCACCTAGTGTGTCAGGTCCTGGTCTCAGGCAGAGGTCTCAGTGCTCCTCTGGCAGCTGTCACTCCAGCACTAGAGGTTTGCAGGGGAGCCTGGGAACCCCAGAGAGTGCTCGTGAGGTCTTCCCAAAGGCCAGGAAGACTAGGGAGCTCTTCCTCGGGTGCTTCTGGGGTGTGTGGTAGGAGGGGTTAGGGAGAGAAGGAAGGGCATACCCAGTGGAGTGCCCGTGTAACAAAGGCTCCTGTTGAGATCTATGGAGGGTAGGGCTGGAGGTGTCAGTTTGGGCAGGCCTTTTGGAGTTCAGACAGACATTCTCCAAAAGGTATTTTATTCCATGGCTGCCAATACCTTGCAGCCAACGTGGTTGTGTCGGCTGTAAGGCACCCAGGACTAAGGGAGTTACTAGCTTTAGCTGCACCAGGCTTCATTCACAGAACTATTCCAGATGATTCCATCTTTCTGTCCTTCTGCAGCCACCTCATTATCTCTGTGAGGGGCCTCTCCACTGCCCACAGCCAAACAGAATGTCTCGATACTGCGCATCCGCGAGCCTCCCTGTTTTTCTTCATATGTAACCACCCCATAACCTTGGTGCATTCAGCCCATGAATTGTTCCCTGTTTATGCTTCAGCATAAGTCCCAATAAAGCCTTTTCTAGATGACATATTCTTGCTTATTCCTAATTA
>NW_022959584.1:0-1635 GCF_012274545.1 Fukomys damarensis | reverse complement strand
AATGGCAGTGATTACTATTATTGTCTTAGTCTAAAGTGTGAGGCTGAGTGCCCTCTTATGGAGTGTGAGAGTGCAAGTGGTTGTATGTGTTCATGTGAATGAATGGGTGTGTGCAATTTTGGGGTGTGTGCACATGCCTTTGTGAAGATACATACACACATGCCCTGTGCGTACAGTGCATACATGTGAATATAAGCATGTACATAGATAGACACGGTATGCATGTCTGCTCACACAGAGCCATGCATTCTTAGGGTGGGCAGGTACGGTGGGACTTGTGAGGAGGGTAGGATGTCCAGGGCACTTTTCACTTGGCTACATGGCCCTTGGCTCCCAGAGGCTCTCTAGCCCTAGTGCTCAGTGCTGTGCCTTGTATAGGGTTGAGTCTTTATTGCATGACCTGCCTTATTAAAATATATATTGTGCCTTATGAATCTTTAATATGTAGCACTTAGCGAAGAGTCCATAATCTCCTCAATTGAGCAGTTTAAAGGAGGCCCTCTGGGGAGATGAGCTCCTGCTGCAGAGGCTGCAGGGAGGAGGGGTTACTTGGGCAGGCAAGGAAGGAGCTGGCAGACAGGGCAGAGGTTCTCACAGATGGTGGGGCTGGTTCCCATGGGTGAAGAATTGTCTGCTGTCAGGAAGATCAATCAGATCTGCTCAGGATTTAACTTGCAGATGTGGAGACAGGAGCTGAGAGGTGCTGGCCACTTGAAAGTTCACGTAGCGTTAGGGCTTGAGTTGATGCTCTGACAACTTCATTTGAATTATTGGGTGGTCTGTTGGAGGGAAGGTTGGAAACAAACATCCAGTGGAAGAAAACAGTCTAGAAGAGGGCAAAGGAGACTCCAGGGAAAGTGGAGATCAAGGGACAGAGACAAAAAGAGAGAAACAAAGAGGAGAGAGGGAGGGATTTGAGATTTCCTTCCTTGTTTAATTAGAAGAGGCTTGAGTTGAGGGCCCCGCAGGGATGAGCTGCTGGTTTGGATGTCCTGGGAACCTATCTTTGTCTCAGATTTCTGCTCACTCCTTGAGAAAGCTGCCCTGAACATCTTGTTTAAAGCAGCCACAATACTCCATAAATTTGGAGCTGAGCCTCTTGAGGTTGTTGCTGTTTATTTGTTAGTTTTTCCACCTGTATTTATCATGATTTCATGTTCTCTAATATTTTGTACATGTAGTGATTTGGTGATGCTTGCTTTTTCTTTTCTCCTTGAGCTCTGTGAAGGGAGGGATGGCCTATGTTTCTGTTGTCAATTACCCAAGTATAGCTCAGAATTTGGAAAGCTACGGTGTTCATTAAATAATTGTTGGATTCATCCTGGAGCAGGGGAGGATTATGATGTCTTCCTGAAGACCCCGAGCACACATAGCTGAGGGAAGGGCTGAGACAGTGCTCAACATACCTGCAGAGCTCCACTCTTCTTAGCTGCCTCACTGCAAAACACCACATCTCATGACCCCTTTGTGAGATCATTTTCTCTGTGCTGGAAGCTGTGGCATTCAAGGCTGTTCCTACTTACGTGAGCAGGGAGCCTGCCTGCTGCTCACACCCTGCCCAGAGGTACTGTGTTAGTTTGCTGTGGGAATTTAGGTCAATTTTGTCTCCTGCAGGCAATGAGACTGAAGCTCCAG
>NW_022959583.1:0-289 GCF_012274545.1 Fukomys damarensis | reverse complement strand
GTATGCTCTCCTTTCCTTTGGCATTTATTTCACTTCAAGGTTGATGCTATGTGTTAAGAGGATAGGTGTTATAATATGTAAATCCTAAAAGAGAAGAAGTTCTGTATAACAAATATCTGACAGTGTGCTCCTAGGGGTAGAACAATGTGGTGTCAGGGCACAATTGAGCCGACCTCTTTTCCTTGCACAGTTTTTACTGTGTGTGCTTCTCGGCCACCTGCCACAACCTCGCAAAGGTGGCCTTTTGTTCCCAAAGAGTCAGAGCTGCTACTGGCTAAATCGCAGGGTG
>NW_022959582.1:0-204 GCF_012274545.1 Fukomys damarensis | reverse complement strand
ATGTGCACTTTTTCTTTTGAAAAAATTTTTGCAGAATTTTATGATCTATGAGTTTCTCTAGTATATCTGTGGGTCTCTCTAGTCTATCTTTTTTCTTTTTATTTTTTGTTACCAGGGATCAAACTTGGAACCTTGAGCTTGCAAGGCAGGCGGCGGAACCACTGCACTAAATCCCCAGTCCTGTAGTGTATCTTTAACTTAGAA
>NW_022959581.1:0-253 GCF_012274545.1 Fukomys damarensis | reverse complement strand
ACATCATTCTGACATAATAAAATGGGTAACAATAAAATCTATGTGTTTTTAAAGGCCAGCAAAAAGCTTTGGATGCAAAGAAATTGAAAGCAATTAGAGAAGGATAAACCATTCTTAGGTGAGCAAAGACAGTAGCCCATTTCCTTCTCAGGGGCAACTTAATCAGTCAAAACATGGACAAGAATGTTACGACAGCCACAGAAACAGAAGGACTTGCTGGAGTAAAGAGATACGCACCAGCAGAACTTGTATC
>NW_022959580.1:0-299 GCF_012274545.1 Fukomys damarensis | reverse complement strand
CCTGGGCTACATAGTGAGTTCCAGGTCAGTCTCAACTACATAGTGAGACTCTGTCTAAAAAAAAAAAAGTGTAGCCAAGTGCAGTGGCATGTCTATACCCCAGCACTTAGGAGATCGAAGTAAGAGAATCACAAGTTTGAGCAAAGCCTGGGGAATTTAGCAAATTAACAAAGCCCTTTCAATCAATCAATCAATCAATGGATGGCTGGGGATGTTGCTCAAAGCAAAGGCCCTAGCTTCCATCCCTGGTAACAGTTTGGAAGATAAATTACATGGCCACCTAAACCATAGGCAATGGT
>NW_022959579.1:0-379 GCF_012274545.1 Fukomys damarensis | reverse complement strand
AGCACAAGATCCTTGGTAAAAAAAAAAAAAAAAAAGTGCATCTTTCATCTTTTTGTTCCTTTCTTCTTTCCGTCTTATTTCTTTTTCTCTTTCTTTCTTAGTACTGGGGATTGAACTCAAGGGCCTTTGCCCTGAATGACATACTCAGGCCCTTTTTATTTTTTACTTTGAAATAGGGTTTACTAAGCTTCCCATTCTAGGCTCAAACTTGTGAAACTCCTACCCCAGCCTTCCAGAGTGCTAGGATTTCAAGTATACACCACTATACCTGGAAATTTCCAGTTTCTTATCTGACCAACAAAATAAAATTTGGGCCGGGTGTGGTGGCACACACCTGTAATCCCAGCACTCTGGAGGCTGAGGCAGGAGGATCACTGTG
>NW_022959578.1:0-331 GCF_012274545.1 Fukomys damarensis | reverse complement strand
GAAAAAGAAAAAAGAATCTTACAGTTCATATAGAACTGTAGAAGAGCCTGAATAGCCAAAACACTTTTTAATAAGAAGAATAAAGCTGGAAGCATCACATTTCCTAATTTCAAAACATATTATAGTTATGTAATCAAAATGATATGATAATGATATTAAAACAGATATATAGGCCAATTAAACAGAATAAAAAACCCAGAAATAAACTCATGTATCAACCGAATTTCAACAAAGGTGCCAGGAATGCACACTCAGGAAAATACAATCGCTCCAATAAAAAACATAGATATCCTCATGCAAAAGAATAATTTGGAGCCTTTATCTTCCAATA
>NW_022959577.1:0-207 GCF_012274545.1 Fukomys damarensis | reverse complement strand
TTACTAGCTGCCCATGCCTGATACGACATAGAGAATGCAAAGTCCCCTTAAATTTCCATGTAGCGTGATTCCAGTCCAACTGCAGGCTGTAACTAGGCAATCCGACCCTCAGGCCACAGGCTGGACAATTCTGTATTCCTGGCTTTTCCTAAGTTGTGAGCCTATTAATTTACACTCTTTCCGGTCACAGTCTCTCTGCCCCACCCC
>NW_022959576.1:0-211 GCF_012274545.1 Fukomys damarensis | reverse complement strand
GCAGAAGGCAGCAAAAGCAAGTGACAAGTGAGAAACTACAAGTAACTAGCAGCAAGCCTCTTTTTGTCCCTTATATTTGTATCCAGACTAGCTGCCTGTAGGAGCCCGGTCTTTACTGGTAGGATTTCTATCAGCATTCAGGTCTTCTGAGCTTTGATAGAAATGCTGATGGTAAAGACCACACACTTAATCCTAGCATTGCACCTTGAAT
>NW_022959575.1:0-245 GCF_012274545.1 Fukomys damarensis | reverse complement strand
AACAACAACAAACAAAACAAATTGATTCAGGTCCCTCCAAATGCAATTCATTTATTTTTGGAAACCATTTACCCTTCTGTTAATAATCAATGTTGCCTTTAAAAAGTAACAGATTCTCCTAACCATCAATTACACTTAGGCCTTTTGACTGTGTCAAGCACATAACAGCTTCTGAGTGATGTTTGATGTCTTCAAAATATCTCCTCACTTGCTACCTAGTCAAGTATTACACAATTAATCAATGA
>NW_022959574.1:0-262 GCF_012274545.1 Fukomys damarensis | reverse complement strand
TGAAAAGTATAAGCAACCAAAGAAAAATGAATAAATTGGACAATAAACAAAAATTGTATTACTGTGGTTTAAATGTTTCTCTCATAAATGCATCTATTGAGAACTACATTTTTAAATTACAGTACATGTTGTTAATCTTGGTAGTTGACAGCTTTGGGAGCGAATTATTTTTTGACGAGGTAAGTATGGTGCCCTGTACTGGAATTAGTGGCTTTGTTAGACGAAGAAGGGAGTCCTGAGCTTCCATGGGTTTACTCTCTTG
>NW_022959573.1:0-224 GCF_012274545.1 Fukomys damarensis | reverse complement strand
CAGATTCTCCTATGACTCTGCTGGCCGTTTGTAACAAGCGATCCACAAAATCTTGAAAAGGCTGATCAGGTCCCTGTCTAATTTTAGAAAGATCTTCTGAGACTCGCCCAGATGAAGGAAGTTTTTTCCAAGCATTTTTAGCAGCAATATTAATGTGAGCTTACACACCTGGGGGAAAACCTAATTGCTGAGTAACCTCAGCATAAGGTCCCTCTCCTGCTAGC
>NW_022959572.1:0-214 GCF_012274545.1 Fukomys damarensis | reverse complement strand
GTAGGGAAGAAACAGCTAAAATGGCAGGGAGTAAGTCCGTGGTGTTTCAGGACAAAAGGCACATAAAAGAAAGAAGGGGTCCCTTTAAATGCTGGAAAGTGAAGGAACACATTCAGTAAAGATATATTCAGAGATAAGGAGCCTGAAATTATGTGTATAAACCTTGCTTGGTTCTTTTGCTGATCCATGCCTGTGTTACCTCCAAGGGGGGGAA
>NW_022959571.1:0-2007 GCF_012274545.1 Fukomys damarensis | reverse complement strand
TGTTTTGCTTTTAAAACAGGAAAGAAGATAAGAGTATTTAGACTTTTACTGTCAGCACTTGTTATCTTTCTTTTTTTTTTTAAGTGATAGGTATGATATGAAATGATTTAAAGGTCATCTTTCCTGTGCATAGTAAATTATTTTTGTTCTGCTTATGTACAGTTTTGTGTTCATGTCTGTGTATCTCTGAGTGTATCTTTCTGCAGTGTGATGTCCTGCAGATTAAGGCACTGAGATCCTCATGGCAGAAAGTTATGCTGAGCCATTCTTTAGCCATGGGCAGTGCTGGAAAGTTGCCAACTTGCTCCTCCTTTGTGGGCTCTCAGTGACTGAAGTATCTTTTTTTCCTTGTCCTGCCATCTAATGATTTTTTGCATTTGTTTGCAGTGCTTGGAAGCTCAAAACCTTAATTTCAAATGACTAGATATGGAATCAGAGTCTAAGTCTAGTTTTGATGGCTGGGGTAACCCCATACTTTGGGAGTGAATAGGAGCAAAATTTAAGCAACATTTCTCTTTCTTTTTTCTTTTCTTTTTTGGTATTGCGGATCGAACTTGTGACCTTGCTCTTGCGAGGCAGGTGATGGAACTACTGACCTAAATCTCCGGCCGGCCCTAAATGACATTTCTGATGCATATTTATTATTTGCTAATTTAATGAATTGGTGGATAGAGAGTCTAATTATTTTTTTAATAAGTAATTTGTTCATAAATAGAAACTGTATAAATTTATGGTATACAACATTTTGAAATATATATATAGTATAGTGTGGAAATCAGGTTCATTAACATACTTTAAAAAATCTTTATTTTTATCTTGTTAATTTACTGTTAACCCTGTAAACAAAGATCTTTGGGCTATATCATAAGTGTCTATTTCTATACCAACTAAAATAGAACATGTACCTGAAAATTGACAGATGCAAACATATGTAGCAACTCAATCATATATAACCTTTATGCTATCAAACTTTGTTTTTAAGTCTTATGGAAACTTGAGGCTGTTTTCGTCTGCTAATGTTTTGCATAAGTTTGCTACCCTAAAACACTGTACAAATGGTTTTCCACAGGAATCTCAAAAAGAGCTAAATAAAAGAGAAAAAAGTTGTTGAGCTAAAAAAATCCCTGCTTTTTTTTAAAAAAATGAGACAGCTGTAGGTGTTTTAACATTGAACAGACAGATGAACAAGATTTAAATCAGAGTGCACTCTCAGATGTATTTGGCCAAGTTGAATTACAATAGCTCTTTTTCAGCTTTTAGGTTTGCAACTATAAATAGACTAGTCAGAACTTTTTGTAGGTCAATTAACAGAGATCTCTTGTAATAAGAATCAGAAGGAATTAAAAACCTTTTGCAGGGCTAGGGATTTAGCTCAGTGGTGCCACCTGAGTTCAATCCCTGGTACCAAAAACAAAAAACAAACCAAAGTGAAAACACCTTTTACACCTGTGAAAGCAAAGACAATTTTTAAGTTAGGCCTAGGCTGATGGTTTATAGTCTTCTTTTCACTAAGTGATAATATGCTTTAAAATAGCCAAAATACTATATTCAATTACATATGAAGTCATTGAAAGCCGCAGAAATTTTTTTATAAGTATCAGGGTGAATGAATTCATGCCACACCTCATTGAGGTAGATTTAAGGAGTTCAGCAAAGGAAATGAGTCCATTTCATGAAGTAACAAAAAGTGGAAAAGTACCTCTGTCTCCTAAGGGAAAAGAGTTGTGGAGGCTCTTACCAGCTATGTTGCAAAATGGCCACAGTTACCTCCCTTCTTCATCTTTGTTCTGTTGTGAAAGAGATTCCCAGCTGTCTCAGAGGATTTGAAATTGATAAGGGATAATTTATGAAGCAGATTTGCAAAGAGGATTGGTGCAGCGCTGCTTCTATAAGCAGGAGTTTTTGTAACAGCCAAGTGTAACAGCCAAGTGGTAAAGGCAAACACTTATATTTCCCCAAGTTGTAAATTAGACCCATGAAGTCTAGTCTAAGACATCTAAATACTAC
>NW_022959570.1:0-222 GCF_012274545.1 Fukomys damarensis | reverse complement strand
CTACATAAATGTGGCCCACTTCTGAATGAGGTTCTATGTCCTCTTCTACCATTAACCAAAAGCCTCTGGCTCTCAGCTCCAGTCTTTAAGTCATGCAAAACCATTGCTGTAGCTCATTACCTAGTTTTCTCCCTACAGCCTTTCGTTGGAACGCAGGTTGATTTATGCATAGTTCCTTTTCTCCCACTGTAGTATTTAATCATACATTTGTGAAATGCATTT
>NW_022959569.1:0-231 GCF_012274545.1 Fukomys damarensis | reverse complement strand
TTGCATTTACTTAAACATGTTCTATGAGCTAGTATGTGATATATTTTTTAGAATAACCTGTGTGCAGCCAAAAAGAATGTGTTGGTTTTGTGGGGTAAAACACTCTGTAGTTGTCTATTAAATCCATTTGTTCAAAAGCTTGGTTCAGTTCTAGTATTCCATTGTTGATTTTTTGTCTAAATGATCTGTCTATTTGTGACAATGGGGTATTAATTTCCCCCAGTACAATTG
>NW_022959568.1:0-365 GCF_012274545.1 Fukomys damarensis | reverse complement strand
GACCTGAGATGCCAGAGGTAAAGCAGGTGATTCGTGAAGAATCTCACCAGCCATCGTTGCAGTTTGAATTTCACAGAAGGCCAGTGGGAAAATGCCGAGTTACACTGGCAAGGCGGTCGTGTGGAATTTTAAATGGATCACTTCCATCCCAGTGAAGGAGGACCTTTGTATCACTAGGAAATATGTCTTTGTGCTTACAGTTATACTACTTGGGTTAAGACCCAGTTAGATATTAGTATAGCCATATCAGTCTCATTTGGCTAGAGTTTGTATGATCTCACAGACTTCTTAATGATTTCCCTTCAACTTTTCAGTAACCTTATATTTAAAATGTTTCCTTTAGGGGATGGAAATATAACTCAGTG
>NW_022959567.1:0-1139 GCF_012274545.1 Fukomys damarensis | reverse complement strand
ACCATTAAACTGAGAGGTGGGCATGAGCAGAACTTAGAGGCTACCAATAAAGACAAAAGTCTTCATGCCAAAGAAAAGAAATGTCCATACAAGTATTATGGCTGTGATTACTTGAATATGAAACTGACAAGCACCAAATAGACTGGATATCTATTAGATTTTTGACAGGAATCTATTGGCAGAGAATCCCCACAAGTCTAGCCTATTCATTTCCTTGAAGCAGCCTGGATATGTAAACCCTACTTGGTGGAAAATAATGAATACGAATGATACCCTTTCCAACACCTGTCTCAGTTGTGACCATGGGAGATCATCTAAAAGGAAGACCCTCCCAGAGGGCAGAGACAAGAGCTTCATGGATATGAACAAGGGTCCTCCTCCCAGGTGCGGGTGTGGAGACAGGGAGCGGACAGGCTGAACCAGACACTCACGTCCCTCCCACAGGAGACAGCTGTCCCTGTTTCTGCACATGGAGATTTGATGTAACCCATTCTCCTGCTTCCAAATGAGTGCTTCTAATTTAGTGATCCTGTTCCTATATCATCACAGCATGGGGAAAGGGAAGCACATAACTTCCCTGATTTATGAGTCACCAGACTAAGAGAGGACACATCTGGACTGAGTACCCTCAGATGCTAGACTTTGACACTTCGATCTGGCTGAGACTTTGGAATTGTCTCCATTAAAAGGATAGCAGCAAAGATGGCGGCGTCCTGTGTGTGGCTGTGGGTGGCTGCTGCTGTCTCTGCTTCTACCACTGCTGCTGCTGGGTGGGTAGAAGCTCTGACAGAGTGGGCACGCAGACTCGGCATGTGATGGTCATGGCGTTGGGCAACGTGGTCTCAGCCCCCACACGGCAGTACCACACACTGTCCTTGGCTCAGTTGGTCTTCTCCGTGACCCTTCTAGGGCTCTGCAATTCTAAACCTCACAATGAGCTCTTAGAGAGTGACAAAATTCAGGTCGTGAAGTTGCCAGAACTTCAGGGTCTCGCAGTGGGACCCCAGGTTCTCCCGATACGGGTCAAAGTTGTGTTTCAAGCAATGTACTTGCTGTGGAAGTTCATGTGGAGGGATCCAGGAGCCTACATTTCTTCAGAGTCCCCCAGGCCTGCTGAGCATTTCTGTCTGCTGGCTGCT
>NW_022959566.1:4408-5861 GCF_012274545.1 Fukomys damarensis | reverse complement strand
AGATAAGGTGATATCAGGATGACTACTTTGGCACAGGGGCAAGTCAGGCTGATTAAGATAAAATCACCTTCTCTGGGTGGCCTTTCCTAAGCATCCTATCTAAAATCACGGACTGGGAGGGATGAGGCCCAGGGAAAGAGCATAGGCCCAGAGGTGGGAGGTCCTGGGGTCAAACCTCTGCATACTCCACCAACCTGCCGCCCTTGCCCTGGTCTCATTTCCCTGTCTTGTTTCTCCACACAGCCTCTGACAAATGGTACCTTTTCATTGCTTCCTTACACTACAGTGTAAGCTCGCTGATGGCTGGGATGTTTTTAATGCTTTGCTCGTTGCTCTTCCCAATACCTCCAATACAAACGCTACAGAGGCTTTCAAGACTATTTGCTGAGCTGGGTGTGGTGATGAACACCATCAGTCCCAGTATTCTAAAAGACTGAGGCAGGAGGATCTTTTAAAGAGTTCAAGGCCAGCCTGGATTACACAGTGGGATCCAGACCAGCTTGGACTGTAGTGACACCCAAAAACTTTTTATTAAATGAATAAGTAACACTGAAATTTACCAGGTAACATACATTATTTCCTGAACATGCCAAATATTATGAAGAGCAGAAATTCTACACAATCACACTCACTGAGAACTGTAACAATAGTTTGTCTTTAAAAATGCCTTAAAATCTTGCTATTTTCTTTATGTCAGTTCTGGAAACTTTCTACTTGTTTCTTCCTCAGATAATGCTTTTCCTCCATTCTTTTTTTTTTTTAATGAGAGTTCAAAAGTGCACTAAATTCGAAATGTTTTACTGTTTAGTTTTGTTAATGCCCTCTGTACTGTGCCTAGTGCTCCAGGTCACCCGGGTACAGTGGCACACACCTGTAGTCCCAGCACTCTGGGAGGCTGAAGCAAGAGGGTTATAAAGGCAAGCTGAGCCTGGGCATTTTAGTGACAGTGAGACCTTTTCTCAAAATATAAAAGGGGCTGAATGTTTTAGGTTCTATCCGCAGTACTGCAAATAAAATAAAAAGAGTGAGTCCCAGGTCACACTTATTAAGATGGTTTAGCATTCATGGGTAAACAGAGCAATAAGAAAGGCTTTTTTCTGTCACTAGTCAACACCCACAGAAGTCCTCCAAGTGACCCTGGTGCCACAAATGTTGAGGATGTTTAGGAAGAAAGGATCCTAGAAGAAGATAATTCTTTCACCAATCCCCACATAAGAATGGTTCTCCAAATTCTACAGACCTTTTTTTCTAATTCAAATCCCTTAACAAAGCCATTCTTAACATGTACTGGAAATCTCAGCTGAAGAAACAGTATGATTACATAATTACACATACAGGAAAATCCTAGTACTCTATTATCCATCTTCTCCAAACATTTTTAAACTAAAGCTAGACTTAAAAGAGTTTTTGTTGAAAAATGTTTTTTCTGTGAGGCTGGCTTAAGAGAAAGAAA
>NW_022959566.1:0-1965 GCF_012274545.1 Fukomys damarensis | reverse complement strand
AATGGTCACACATTACAAGATTAAACACTACTTTCAAAATATGTGGGGTGGAAGTGGCAACACATTCCTGTAATCCCAGCTCTCCTGAATCTCAGGCAGGAGGATCACAAGTACAAGGCCAGCCTGGGCAACTTAGCAGGACCCTGTCCAAAAAAAGAAGAAAAGATCTGCAGCAGGAAAGTCCTGGGTGTGGAACTCAGTGGCCGCACAATGCTGTGCAAGCACTCCGCCACTAAGCTACATCCTCACCCTTTTAAAATTTTTGAGACAGGGTCTCCCTAAATTGGCCAGGCTTGCCCTTCTTCCTGGGTTCTGGGTTCAGCTTCGTCTGTTTTTCTCAGTGCAGGTCTGGCAGCACTCACCTCTGCAGAGCAGTGGAAGGGAGGGAGGAAGGCCACAGGATGGGGACAGGCCCTGGGCCTGATGGGGGACCTCAGCCCCTCCCCACTGGTCTCTCTTCCCCTCCTCTGCCCACCCCACTGCCCTGAGGTGAGAGTTACGCTCTGCTGTTCACCCCCACCAAAATCGGCCTCACCACAGGCCCAGAATCTTGAGACCAAGAGAACATGGATGAAATCCCTTGAAACTGAGCCCAAAGGAATCATTCCTTCTTTAAGTCACTTATCTCAAGTATTTCATCACGGCAATGCAGAGCTGACAGATGCACGGAGGCTGCTACTACAGAACACCAACTCACCTGCATCACTGCAAACCGCCGGCCTAGCTTGTGTCGTTGGCAAGCACATTCACCACTGGCAGCCAGGCTGTGTAGCTCTTGGTAGACCAAGAGGTCTGAGACGAATCCTTGTGAGGGACCGGGTCTCCTCTCCAAAGCTCTTGGTTCCTTCCAGACCCTCTCTTGCTCATCTTCTCTGTACCGTGACTGAAACATATGGTGAAAGTTTAAATTTAAAAACTTTTTTTTTTTTTTACGGTAAAAGGCACATTGCCATTAATCCCTTCAGGTTTCCCCCCTCTTCAAACACACTTATCCTGTTGTTATGGCCACTTTCTGAAGCAGTTTGTTCTGAAGTCCTCGTTTTTGCATTCGCTTGTGCTGCCAAGGCTGCTCCCACGTCCCGAACAATTCCAAACGCTTACCTTTCGTGGTGATTTTGCCCTGGGGAAGAGCCAGCCTTTGCACAGTACCAGACCTGGTGAATGAGATGAGTGAGAACACACTCATGTTTTTCTGCTGGATGACACTCAGCGGCAGCGCACAGTATAGTTTTGATCATATCTTTTTTTATCATATAAAGACATGCATGGGGTGGGAAATGTATCTTGGCAGCACTGTGCCTGCCTGGCAAGCGCCAAGTCCTGAGTTTGATCTCTGGAACAGGAAAATAAATAAAGACATGACAAGAAGGGGAGTATTTTCAGGGAGATTAATGATGATGTGTCATTTACTGTAATACATTTTTTTAAAATTTAAATATTCACTATAATTGCAATCATCCTCTGTAGATCCGTAGGGTCCCCTTTCACCCACTGTTATTAACCACTGTTTACTAGCTAGCAATTACATTAAATTTGGGCCGATGACTTAGCTCGGTGGTTCTGCCATCTGCCTCACAAGCCCAAGGTCCCGAGTTTAATCCTCAGTGCCCCCAAAACAAACAAACGATATATCTATAGATATATCAAATTTAACTGTTCAAGTTACAATTTCTGCCTCCTGATAATACGACCCACGAGTTCATCACTGGATGGAGAGCTAAAGTGCTATGCTATTTAGCAGCAAAGGGTAATGAACCTCTGGATGCAATGCAAACAGGTAAATGGCTGTCAAAAATGTGCTGAACAAAACATGCCAGACACAAAGACTCCGTGGTGTGTTACTGCACTTACAGGGAATCCTGGACTGACCAGAGGTGATTACCTGGGGCCGGGGAGCGGTACGGGGAGACTGGATGCCAAGGATAAGGGGAGCTGTATAGGCTGAGGAGTTTATATTCTGAGAGA
>NW_022959565.1:0-209 GCF_012274545.1 Fukomys damarensis | reverse complement strand
TTTTTAACCTGTACAACATATATTAGCCTCTAAATTATTCCATGTCACCCATCAGTTCCATTTGTCATCTGCCTCCCTCCTTTATAAATTCAATCCCATGAGGGCAGAGAGTTTTGCCAATTTCCTTAACCATGTTTCCCCAGCATGAAGAACAGGACCAGATGCAGAGAAAACTGTCACTAATTACTCATTGACTGTGTAGCAAAGGT
>NW_022959564.1:0-715 GCF_012274545.1 Fukomys damarensis | reverse complement strand
GCTGTAAGAAGCTGGAAGAATGGCTTTGGCAGGAGATTTGCAGGACACACTTAGGTGTTTTGGGTGGGGGAGTTGCTTAGATAAAACTGCAAAACTGGGAACTGTGGAGAATACATTATGCGTAATTTAATATCCAGTGCAGGTCACGTGACAACAACACAACTCAATCATTTAAAATAAATTCAAGTCTCAAGGTTCAGATTAATTCCACCCCAGGAACTAAAAGAAATTGTAGATTTGTTTTTACAATGCAATCAGTAATCGGAGAGATCACAGAGAGCTGCACAACTACCAGAGATGGGACGAGGCTAAGTGCTGTCTTCATCGTGAAAGAGCAGAGAAAGCTCACTCTGGAAACTTCAAGACACTGAATTTAACAATTTGCTTTAGAAAGGTCTCAGAAAATGCGTTAAACAGGTAGATTTTAAAACCCAGGAAAAAGTGAAGCGACTGTGGGTCCTGGCTGTCATCACTCACGAGCTGATCCCAGCCCAAAGCCCACTCAGACCTGCAGGCAGGCACAGGGATCAAAGGGGGTTCACTCAGGCTGCCTCCTTATGTCAGTAGGAAAACTGTCAAGCACCCAATTTCCTTTTCCTGGGAGAGGATTAAAATGGGGAATTAGTGATAAATATCCCCATGTAAGTTCCCATCAGAACGGTAGATAAAATAGGATCGGGGTGAGAGAGGAGACCACCCTCCATGTGGGACTGGA
>NW_022959563.1:0-2175 GCF_012274545.1 Fukomys damarensis | reverse complement strand
TTCCTCGCTTTCTATTTTTTATTTTAAGACTCATTAAATTGCCCAGGGTGGCCTTGAACTTGTGATCCTCTTGCCTCCGACTCCCCCATAGCTGCGATTACAGGTGTGTGCTATTGCACCCACCCTAGAATGTTGACTCTTAATGATGTTGAAGTCATATCTAAAGGATAAGAGTAGTAATTAGTGTCATTTGGGAGGACAGGAAGGATCTTGGTGCCTTCTTCAGACTTGCTCTAAGACAGATGCTTTATTTTGATAGTGCAGGACAAAGGGACTCTGGGACTAAGTTTGTCATAACTGGATTTCTTTTGCTTTGTGAAGCTGCTACCCTAAAGAAATTTTGATTTTATTATTTTACTTGCCATTTGTAAATATTTATATGTGCTAAGACCTGAGTGTGAAACAAGCTATTCTTCCCCAACATAAATACGATGTTCTGTTAAAAGCTGCGTTTACTCATTAAAAGATTTGCTTTTAAATGTATCACCTGTTTATTTTCACTGAAATTTGAGCATATTATTTTATAAATGATGAGAGGTGGATATTGGGTACCTTTTCTTTCAATGTTTTAATTAAAATTGTGGCAGTTGAACAACTTGTGTTGTGATTTATGAACTTGTTTTGCTCTGAGAAAAGGGTTAAACTTTGTGTTTCAAAACATGGTTTCTAACATGGTTTTCAAGTGCTATTTTTACTTGTGTTTTGCTTTTGGTCCAGCCAGATACTCAGCTTGTTTTTTATAGCTCCTGATATTTTCAGAAAAATCAAAATAAAGTTGTTCCCTAAAGATTGATGTTCTGTACTTTTTTTTTCTGCCTCTTAGTAGATCTTTTGCTTTATGCCTTATGTATCATTAAAAATGTTTTTGTGTCAAATTATGTATCAGAAGTCATGTGTGATTCTAAAAAGTAAAGCTATAAAAAATGTATTAATTGCTCTTAAATAATTAATGTTCCTGAATAATCCAGGTTTTCTGATATTTTACAGAATTTGCTCCAAAACGAGGAACAACACTATGGGAGTTAATTTCATTAAATTCACTCATTGGTCTTTGAGTTATAGTAGTTACATTCCTCATCTTAAGTTACTTTAAAGTATTGAAGGCTGGACGTGAGGGTGCACACCTATAATCCCAGCACTCAGGAGGCTGAGGCAAGAGGATCACCATGAGTTTGAGGCCAGCCTGGGTTACATAATGAGTTCAAGGCCAGCCTGAATTACGTAGGGAAACTCTGTCTCAAAAGAAAGTATTGAGATCGTAAAAAAGTTAAGCAGAAGAAATTCTGTCAAACATTTCTCCTAGAATAGTTCTTATCTTTATTTTATATTATTCAGGACAAGTTAAATGAAACACAGACTCATTGTATACTTTCCTTTTTTAAGTAATCATTTTATCCTCTTTCAAATGCTATAAATCATTACCTTTGTTGACTTGGTTATTATAACAATATTCTCAAGTTCAGGTTTTATTTTTAAATTTTTGGCTAAGTGGAAAACAAATTTTCAACTAGAAAAAAACTAACATTTTAAGAAAGTAGTCACTGAATTGTCAGGAAGAAAATCCTAAAAGAAAGCAACCATGTTACTATTTAATTTCTCGGTTTTCTTATCAAGCTATATTCGTCCCCATTCTTGATCTCTTAAAATGTTGCGCTTAATTTTCCCAGTGATTGTCTTTGGTAGTTCTTGGACAAATTGCACCTAATTGACAAAAAAAAAAAAAAATACAGTGAGACCCTTGGTTCCATTTTAACACCCCAGCTGTCAATGAGATAAAGAGCTCTCGTAAAATTCTGAATTTTATATGTGGACATTGTCTTAGCTTACGTTCATTGAATCTTGTGGGCTCAAGAAACTTGGTCAGTTCATACAGTAAGAATGACTGTACAGTTCCATCCTAGTAGTTTTTAGTGTAAATTTACATGCTGTGCCAAAAGAAAAGAATCCCTTTACCTCTCTGCTTGTCCTGTCTAGACCCAGGCCTTTATTGCCCTCTGGAGAATGGAGGTTTACATTTAAATCCAAAAAGAAAAATGTTGGCATGTATCCTGCAGCCAGATGTGGTGGTGCATACCTGTATCCCAGCTCTTTGGAAGGCTGAGTATCAGTTTCAAGCATGAATAAATGAATGACCAAATCAATGAAGAGAGTGGGGTCTTGCAGATTCTGAAGGAG
>NW_022959562.1:0-217 GCF_012274545.1 Fukomys damarensis | reverse complement strand
GCAGGTGAGAGTCCCAGAGAGAAGAGAGATCTGCCACGAGTCCCCTTGAGCTTTTAGCAGACTGTAACCACCTAAGTCTAGAGAAAGAACCACTCAGAAAGGTTAGAGGAAAGAGCCTGAAACTCACACAGGACTGGGAATAGGACCTGTTCTTATCAGGCAGGCTAGAAAACCTCACGAACCGCAAGGTACCAGGTAGAGTTCTTCCAAAGGGTCC
>NW_022959561.1:0-991 GCF_012274545.1 Fukomys damarensis | reverse complement strand
AAAAAAAATTAACAGCAACAGGAAAACTAGAAACTGTGTTCACACTCTTAACAATAAGAATAATCAAGAAAATAACAGACTAGGACAAAAACAGGAACAAAAAAGGAGAGAAATAAAGAATAAAAAGAGAAGTAAGAGAAAAGAAAGAAGGAAAGAAGGAAAGATCTCTTTTGAGGAGTGACTCTGCTATTGCTGGTATACAACCTGGACAGCAGTGTGAAGAGCCGAATAGATTAATCTCAGTGAACCAGATGTAGTCCAGAGAGATTCAGCCTGGTTTCTGGCTGTGAGGCCAGAATTGAGCTCCCTGACCTCCTGTGGTTAGAAGTCTACAAGGTTCTACTGCAGGTTTGAGCCACCCTTCCACTGCAGCAGGTAAAGGTTTGGTAGGAGGTGCTGGTCCAAGCAATTCAACAATTGCTGTAGTCTGTACTATTTTCACTCTCCCAGTGGGCTGCAGTTTTCAACAATCACAAGCCTCTCATCTTCCTGATCTCATAGCAATGGCTCTCTGGCCCCAGGTGCCTCTGCCGCACTGATCTGGATAGGTGGGATAACTACATGGGTGTAGGCAGAGGCCCTCAGGGGTGCAGAAAAACACCCTTGTGGGTTCTGAGAACAGGAGTCCGCATGTCTCCTATCCATGACTTTTTAAATATGAGACTCTTTCTGACTCAGTTTGGGTGAAGATTTGAAGAGATACGAACAAGTAAACTAAAAGCCAAACAAAAAAACAACAGCAAGTGCTCTCGTATTCACATGAGCAGAATTTCAAACTGGCTATGCATTCTTTAGGGCCAAGGTTATCAAAAGGTTGAACTGAAGAACAAAGAGAATTTCTCATGAAAAAGTTATTGAATGGTTGTGATATTGTTCTCTTCTTCCCTTCCTAGTGAAGAAATAACATCTACTTCCTTCTTCCTTGAAATGGACTTCTCATCACTGTGACTTGGAGAATATAGGGAATTAGTATCTGCATCACAGTGGGAAG
>NW_022959560.1:0-497 GCF_012274545.1 Fukomys damarensis | reverse complement strand
TGTTTTCATTTCCATCTCTTGAATGACCAGTGATGTTGAACATTTTTTCATATGTTTATTTGCCATTTCTCCTTTGTTTAAGAAATGTCTGTTCACTTCAGATGCCCATTTTTGTATTGGGCCTTTAAATTGGGTATTAAATTAGAGTTCTTTATATATACTAGATAACAGACCTTTGTCTGAGGAACAGTTGGTGAAAATTTCTCCTCACATTGTGGGTTGTCTTTTCACATTGTTGGTGGTTTTTCTTGCTATGGAGAAACTTTATAACAAGAAGAGATCCCACTTGATGATTGTGCTGGTTCACCAGCAACTGAAATTTTGTTCATAAAATCTTTTCCTACACCAATGTCTTCCAGAATTCGTAAGTATCAAGAAATCTGTCCATTTCTCCTGTGTTTTCCATTTTTTTAGAGCATAGTTTCTCAATGTAGGTATTGATGATCCTCTGGATTTCTGCTCGATCTGTTGTGACTTCACCTTTTTCATTCCTAATT
>NW_022959559.1:0-203 GCF_012274545.1 Fukomys damarensis | reverse complement strand
TGTGTTGTTCCTCACTTCTGAGGGTGCTGTGTTTTGTTTTATATTTAATATCTAGGATTTTTATTTGTGCTTAGTGGAGGAATGGGGGAAAATGTAAAGAAAATAGGGGAAAGCATAACACATACAGGAAAGTGGTGTCGGAGGAAACAGACAGACACTGGTTGGTTGCAGGGCTGCCCCTCCTTTGTGATTTTATGCTATCC
>NW_022959558.1:0-237 GCF_012274545.1 Fukomys damarensis | reverse complement strand
AGCAAACTTCCCTTCACAAAGGCTCCTGCCTCGGGCATTTCACCACAGTAAGAGAACGGTAGCAGGGCCGGATCTCTTCTTAAAGGTCGACACTATCACACGCACACGCATCGCTCCTTCATTGTCTGTCCCTGGACGCGAAGGTTGCTTCCATAGCCTGGCTGCTGCGAACCGTGCTGCAATGCACGCAGGACTGCACGTGTCTCTACGAGGTGCTGATGTCACCTGCTGGGTCCA
>NW_022959557.1:0-250 GCF_012274545.1 Fukomys damarensis | reverse complement strand
TGACCTGGAACTCACTATGTAGCCCAGGCTGGTCTCGAACTCACAGCAGTCCTCCTGCCTTAGTCTCCCGAGTGCTGGTTTTATAGGGCCACCATGCCCGGAGCCTGCATTTCTTTTTAATGCTAAATAATATCACACTGTATGAACATATTTCATCCTGTTTATCCAATCGCTGAGTCATTTGGGTTGTGTCCACTTTCTCCACAAATGAACACTGCTGCCTGCACCATTCATGTACAATTTTTCATTA
>NW_022959556.1:0-953 GCF_012274545.1 Fukomys damarensis | reverse complement strand
CTAGTGTTGTGAACAGAGGTAAGGACTTTGTTATAAAGTCTCCAGGTTCAAGCACTCTCGACAAGCTACAAGTTGTGCCTTGTGCTATTAATCTTTCTACATTTTAGTTTCATTATCTGGAAAGTGGAAATAAGGCTAGAAAAAGACAATAGCATTTACTTAACAAGGCTACAAAGATTAATTGTGAAGGTATGTGTGGAATCATGTTGTAAAGATCTCTTTAACAACTGTAAATCTGGGTGGTTGTTTTAATATTGAGCCTAAGGCAAACATTACAAAGCAGGTGAAGTCTATCCTTTGTCCGATCCTTGCTTACTTGGCCAATCATCTCTTAGAACCAATGCTTTGCCACCCTCTCTTGTAGAGTTCACTCAGTAATGTTCTAATTGGAGTTTTTTTCCCCAAAACTATGCTATTGGAGATCAAGTTGCAACTTAGATGATTACAGCTTTAGTCCTTGTCCACAGAATCTCTTTGGGACTGGAAGTGGTTTTACAAAACTTGAAATCATCTTGTGTGCCACAAGCAGACTAATTCTGAATCTTAAGAGTTGTTCAAGCAAGTAAAATCTCAACTTCACAGAAGAATGGATCACAAAACTTGGTATAAAATAAACTAGCTTCTTTGCTTTGAGTTCACTATTTGGGGGAATTTGGGAAGTCACCTAACTTCCCTTAATCTAATTTACTTAATTTTTAAATAAGGAAATATTTCCTTAAGAGTGTTTATCAAATAATTTGATAAAGTAAAAATATAATAATCAAGAACTTCTGAGTAGTTATTGTGTACTAGGAATTGTTCTAATAGTCACTGAATTCATCCTCACAGCAAACTTTTGAGGTTGGATCAATGTGAGAATTATGCATCTTATGTCAACTTGGTTGGCTTAGGAGCTATCTAGAGGACTGATGGGGTACACTTCTGATCATGTCTGTGTGGGTCATGGAAATATG
>NW_022959555.1:0-318 GCF_012274545.1 Fukomys damarensis | reverse complement strand
GCAATGTGATTTTAAATAAAATGTTCTATTTTCTTGTAGAATTCTATTATGGGTTGATCACAAATATCAATTTTTTCAAATCATCTTGTAACAAATCAATAATCTTATATTTTACATTTTTAAAATACATTAAAATAAAATTTAAAAATTAATGTACACATGCAAAACATGTAATTTATTAAAGTATACCATTTCTAATATTGTATATTTATGATTAAATATTAAAATAAATTACACATTTAGACCTATCCTTTCAAAGAAAAGCAAACATTTGACAAGCCATTCAGTAATTTTCATTAATTTTTTTCATTTGCTTAG
>NW_022959554.1:0-217 GCF_012274545.1 Fukomys damarensis | reverse complement strand
ATCCTTTTGAATATGTTCAAACAGAGTCCATTTAATGTTTGCATTTGCAGATTTATTGATATTTTTTCATCATATCTGGAATTATTTTCTTTCATTTTTTTTCTTCCCCTCCTTCCCCTCCTTGTCTTCTTCTTTTACACTGTCCAGAGCTCTCACCTTGCAAGTATTTGTGACTGCTTGGTCATATCTTACAGGTTTCTGAGGATCTGTTTATTTG
>NW_022959553.1:0-225 GCF_012274545.1 Fukomys damarensis | reverse complement strand
ATTAAAAGTGTAACAATTTTGGAAGTACCATATTGGCCCTACCTAACCAGGAGCAAGGGATGTGTTCCCATTTTCATATATCTCTTCAATCTGTTTTTCACAGTGCTATAGTTTTGAGAGAAGAAATACTTGATTTCTTTCCTTAGGTTAATTCCTAGGATTTTTTTTTTTTTATGCTATTGTGAAAGGAGTTTTTTCTCCACTTCCTCTCAGTGGGCTTGTTGT
>NW_022959552.1:0-290 GCF_012274545.1 Fukomys damarensis | reverse complement strand
CATTAAAATGACTCTCAGTCCTCCTAACCCAATGGGTTCTCTAATCTTAGTTGTTGAAGGAGCAGCCAGAATTTATGCATTGTATAAATATAATTATGTATAAACTATTACACATCCGTTGGGTAAGGAAGTTGTTTCTATGTGGTGACATAATTTCTAGGAACTTTATATTTTGGTTATTAAACATAGCTACTATGTAAATATGTGAATATATTAACACAGCATGCATACTAGAAGAGGACATAAACAAAAATAAGACCTGACAGAAGTGCTTGCAATCTTTCTAAACA
>NW_022959551.1:0-690 GCF_012274545.1 Fukomys damarensis | reverse complement strand
GTTGTATTCCATATAAGGTGTGGACTTCACTGGTAAACTCAAAGCGTTGCACCACGTTTCTCTTTGGAGTACTTCACATTCAGTAAACTAACCGCTTTGGTTTCAAGGGGCTAAGTGGTGAAAGAAGCTGTTTCTCGGGGAAAACCACACTTTTAACCCCTGAAGCTCTCTGCACAGTGCATTTGTGTTCTAACTTCAAACTGAAACTATCCCCAAGTATACAGGATTCTGCAGGTTTGTGTGCACTCAGAGAAGCTAGGCACTCTCTTAGGACATAAGGATTTTATACTAAAGTGCCTCACAGCAGTTTTTCAATCTCTGCCATGCAGACACCAACAAACAAAAGGGAATACAGTTGTAATACACATAAGTTGTGGACTTCACTGGTGAATTCACAGCATTGCCCTACCTTTCTCTGTGGAATACTTCACATTCAGGAAAGTAACTGCTTTGGTTTCAAAGGGGTCTGCTTCGGAAGAATCTGTTTCTCAGGGAAAACGGCAGTTTAATCTGCAGAAGCACTCGACCAAATGTGTTTATGTCCTAACTTGAAACTGAACCTTTCACGAAGTATACAGGATTCTGAAAGCTTGTGTTCTGTCAGAGCTGCTAGGCACTCTCATAGGACTTAAGGGCTTTTCTGCTAAAGTGCCTCAAAACAGTGTTTCAATCTCTGCCTGGTAGAGACTT
>NW_022959550.1:0-1145 GCF_012274545.1 Fukomys damarensis | reverse complement strand
AAAAAAAATCATACCTTATGACTCAAAGATGGATTATTAATAATAGAATGTTAATGGATACAGTTGATACAACACAATGTATGAAGAACTAGTTGTGAGGAATAACAGGGATGTTGTATTCATGTATAACTGAAGACACAATGCACAAAATTAAACATGAATTTTATTTCATCACTATTAAATCTTTGTATTATTTAATACAATGAAAATAAGGGCTATAGAGTCAATATAATTTTATCAAATCACTTATCCATCAAAGAAAATGTACATAGAATATATGGAAATCTCTATAAATACAAGAGCATGAGAAGAAATAGACTAAAATGTGGGAAAGACAAAAAGATGGCATACTTATTTCAGTAAAATGATACATCTACATTAAATAATCACATCAAAGATGCTTGTCATCACTGACAATTACTAAGATGCAAATTAAAACAAAAGTCAATGCTGCATATGTACATTAACATCAAGGATAAAATACATTATTCATAACATCATTCAAAATCGGTAGGTAAATGTGCAGCACTTATAAATGTTAACTTTTATACACGGATGTGATGATGATGTATGTTTCTAAAATTTAGTCTTTCGTTAGTCTTATCACTAGTCTTTCATTTGTGTGCACACCCCAGGCTGTTGCAGGTTTATCTAATATTTTCTTGCAGTGAAACTTTTGAGTATGAGTCTGTTTGTGTGGTTCGTCTGCAGAAGTTATAGAAAACTATTTTCTTATTTTATAGTCAGTCTGAGGAGGTGCCTAACCAAGAACTGTAGCAGCAACTACTTACAATTCTAGGTTGCCATAACTGAAGGAAATTAATGAAAAAATGAAGTAATTTAGTTGGATACATAGCAGTCTAACTAGTCATTATATTTCATAGCACTCTATGTGTGACTTTCAATTAAATCATCTTACTTTGTATCATGTGTAACCTCAAGCAATAGAATTTTTTCAGAATTTTAATGTTTATATTTCTTAATAACCACAGAAATGAATAGACAAAAATTATAGAGTAGTAAATAAATGATGTTCTGGCTTATAACACTGAGCACTTGAGTGGAAAGACCAATAGCATCCTTAAGTTAGGATGTGGCATGGGAAGGGTATGCACCCCTGGGATAGAACATTTCCTACTTAAAAA
>NW_022959549.1:0-919 GCF_012274545.1 Fukomys damarensis | reverse complement strand
ACCAAGGTGTATAATTATCAAGATCCAAGAAATTTAGCTCAAGAATAGAATATTAAAAGTTGTTAGAGAAAAGAAACACATCACCTATAAAGGAAAATCCATCAGAATCACAGCAGACTTCTCAATGCACATCCTTAAGGCAAACAGAACTTGGGGTGAAGTATTTCAGGTCCTGATAGAAATCAACTTCCAACCCACACTGATGTATCCTGCAAAACTATCTTTCAAATTCAGTGGAGAAATAAGATACTTCCATGAAAAAGAACAACTGAAGAAATTCATGATCACTAAATATCTCTAAAAAATTCCCTGAAAATATTTTAGAAAGATAATGAAGGCCACAGTTCCAAGAACACCAATAGAAAGAAGCAACCAGGCAGGGCAAGCAATTAAACAAAGTGGAAATAAGAACCAATAACAAGAAAATAATATGACAATCAAAAGCCAATACATTACAGTTGTAAATAATCAATGTAAATGGTCTCAACTCTCATATAAAAAGAAATAAATTGGAAGAATGGATAAAAAATCCAACTTTTTTCTGCATACAAGAAACACATTTAACAAACAAGAAATTCATAGAAAATCAAAGGTTGAAAAACAATCCATGTGGTAGGAACATGGGGGAAAAAAGCAGGGGTAGCTATTCTATTTGCAGACAAAGTGGATTTTAAGCCAAGCCTGATTAAAAAAAAACAAAGAGGTGACTACATCCTTGTCAAGGAAACAATTCAAGAGGAAGAACCAATAATCATAAATAAATGTACACTAAATATCTGTGCACTCTGTTATGTAAAACAAATATTAATGAACATGAAAAATCAAATAAAAATTAATCCAATTGTAATAAGGAAACCTCAATACCCACTGTCACAAATAGATAAATTAGATAAAAAAGTAAACAAAGAAATGTCATAAC
>NW_022959548.1:0-248 GCF_012274545.1 Fukomys damarensis | reverse complement strand
TCTGAACAAAATTATAGACATTCAGCACACTCCATTAAAAAAACAAAAACAAAAAACAAAGAAGAGAATAATACCCAGAAAACAGTAAAGTTCTGTTGCTATTGTGGTACCTGGCACCATTTTTTAAAAAAAATTATTGGTACATTCTAGGTAGACAGTACAGTTACATTCATTACTGGGATCATGTACCTTTCTTTACATGCCAGGTCTTGGTTCTCATTTTTTCCCCTTGTCCCCACCCTCCCTTC
>NW_022959547.1:0-231 GCF_012274545.1 Fukomys damarensis | reverse complement strand
TCCTTAATTAGTTTCCTTGGTTCACATCTACATATATGGCTGCTAAACGTTATGCTTCTTGGGCACAAAGGTATTTTGATGGCCACCTTCTATAAAGCCGCTCCCTAGCAGCCTTGCTTCTGCACACTCGGTGCTCTCCAGAAGAAAATACGGTTCTCCCTCTCTGTCCTCTCTTCCTCCTCTTTCTGCTACCCTTCTTCCTTTTCCCCTTTCTCTTCCTCTTCCTCCTCC
>NW_022959546.1:0-206 GCF_012274545.1 Fukomys damarensis | reverse complement strand
AGCAGCTCTGAGTGCACACAAGCGTCCAGAACTCTGTATAGTTGGGGATAGGTTCTGTTTGACTTTAGAACACAACCGCAGTTTGCGGAGTGCTTCTACAGTTTAAAGTGCAGTTTTCCCCGGGAAACAGATTCTCTCGCCGGTTAGCCATTTAAAGCGAAAGCGTTCAGTTTCATGAATGTGAAGTACTGCACAGAGAAAGGTGC
>NW_022959545.1:0-984 GCF_012274545.1 Fukomys damarensis | reverse complement strand
TTTCTGATGCCAAGGAATAAGGGATAAGGAATATTTAACCTGCATAATAACATAAACTTCTTATTTGTGCTATGTTTGGGATTTAAATATTATAAATACATATATAAATACATACACATATATAAATAAATATATGATATATGTAATATATGTATATGTGTAATATAATGTAAGCACATGGTATATGTACACAGATATTCCATATTTAACAACCTACCATGTTAATGACGGTTCCAATTTATGACTGAAGCAGCTGTTTGGACTTAAAGCCAGGGTTTATACTTATGACTTGTCCCTTTTTTTGGTGTAATTTTGTACATCTTGTCCATGGATCCACAATGTCTTGTGTTTGTATGGTATACATTGTTTATACAGTAGCATACTTTTTGCCAATTGTACAGTACAGTGTCATAGCAAATTCTCTTATACATTACAGTACTATATATAAGAGTTGTACAAATAAAAGCAGTCATCGTGAAAAAAATTATTTTTTAGTTTTTGAGACAGGGTCTCACACTATAGTTCAGACTGGCCCTGAACTCACTACGTACTCCAGAGTAGCCTTGAACTCACTGAAATCCTCCTGCCTCAGCCTCTCAAGTGCTAGAATTACAGCTTTGTCCCACCATGCCAGGCTTCAGTGACATTTTTGAGCCAAATCATAACAGCCATTATCTTTAGAGTTTTCCTAAATCATAATGTGTAAGGTTGCTATAGTGAATGGTTATATTTAGGAATGAAATGAACAGGCTAAGAATGTATTAAAATCATGTCAGCAGGAAATCAGGTATTTTGATGGACCCTTGGCCATAGGTTAGATGTTCCATGATTCTTTTGGTGGCTTCCTGAGGCTAGTGCCTTTGGTAAAAAGTTTTTCTATGTACCTAATGCTTGTACCTAATTTCCACTTAAACACTTGGTTTGTGGCATACTTGGGTGGTCATTTCCAAGACATTCTGGAAAGCTCTAATAAATGACCATTAC
>NW_022959544.1:0-221 GCF_012274545.1 Fukomys damarensis | reverse complement strand
TCTAAAAGATTTTGAGACAGGGCTAGTCTCAAACTTGTGAGCTCAAGTAATGTACCCATCTCACCCTTCCAAGTAATTGGGATTACAGGCATGTGTCACCATACATAGAAGCACACACATGCTTCTACGGGGCATATTGAGCTATTACATATCAATAAAGATTGTTTAAAACAGGTAAGCAGCTGGGCATGGTGGCCCATGCCTGTAATCCCAGCACTCAG
>NW_022959543.1:0-211 GCF_012274545.1 Fukomys damarensis | reverse complement strand
GACTTGGACAAAGTTTTTCTATGAAGAACCAACGAGGAAATATTTCATCTTTATGGACTATTCAGTTTCCAAAGCCTTCCCTGTGGTAGAATGAAAGCACCCATTGATACGAATAACTATATGAATGAATACATCTGTGAGCCAGTACAACTTCATTTATAACAATAGGATTTGGGCTATTTGCCATTCTCTGTTCTTAAAGACAGAACTA
>NW_022959542.1:0-390 GCF_012274545.1 Fukomys damarensis | reverse complement strand
AGCCTTCATTAGGGTTAGGTTGAGAAAAGGGTGAGAGAGGGGTATGGAAATGCAATTGGCAAGTAGAGACAAAACTTTAAATATTTGGAGTAATATCCAAAGAAAAGTGTGAGCCTATGCATTGGCTTGCACAAAATGCATTATGGGTAATATATTACACAGCGTTTAGAACAGTGTGATAAGTTCTGTACATGTTCAGAACAGATGATTTGAATATTTTCTTTTTGCATTTGAACGACTCTGGAGATGTGAAACCCACAAAACACCACCCCAACTGTTTTCACGTGTACTTATTTAGGTATATAACACCATAGCAACATGTTTATCCTCCTTAGGCCAAATACTTAAGGCATAGTTTCTGAATCAAAAGCAATATACTAAACTTTCTAA
>NW_022959541.1:0-200 GCF_012274545.1 Fukomys damarensis | reverse complement strand
TATTATCCTATGTCCCTCTCCTTATCTTTCTTGGTTTCTGCTCCTCACCTCCTCCTCCCTCCCCTCCTGTAGGTACACAGGGCTGAAATAAAGAAGACCCTTCCCAGAAGAGCTCACTTTCCGGAAAAGCATACTAAAAAACAAAGGTAGCAGGATAGGATTTGGAAGTCATGGACACAAGGTTTCAAGTCACTTCCTCA
>NW_022959540.1:0-224 GCF_012274545.1 Fukomys damarensis | reverse complement strand
CTCCTAAACAAATGGACTTAACAAATATTCACAGAGGGTTCTATGCAACAAAATCAGAATACACATTATTTTCAGCTGCACTCGGGTCGTTTTCCAAAATATACCACATACTTGCTCATAGAACATGTTTAAGTAAACAAAAGGAGTTAAGTTATTCGCTATACATTATCAGACCATAGTATGATGAAATTGGAAAGCAAGAGCAAAATAAAAAGAAGCATTTC
>NW_022959539.1:0-230 GCF_012274545.1 Fukomys damarensis | reverse complement strand
TACATACCACAACTTGGCAACAATTTGTAGAATTCTCAAATTAGATGAAGGGATTGGACTGCAACACTTTATACTTATACACTTTGAAACACTTATACCCATCATTTTACTGGATTTACTTAGTAACTTTATGAGACAGCAGGGCAGGAAGCATTTCTCCCACTTTACAGATACAGAAACTAAGGTTTATAAAAGTCAAAGGTCTTACTGAAGGTCACCTATTAAGCTCA
>NW_022959538.1:0-206 GCF_012274545.1 Fukomys damarensis | reverse complement strand
TTATAAGAATCATACCACAGTCATATATGCTCACCCCTCTTATAGTGGCACAGTTTGTAATAGGTAAAATTTGGAAACAGCGCATTTGCCCATCAGTTGGAGACTGGATAAAGAAGACATGGTTTTTCTATAAAATGAAGTATTATTCAGCCATAACAAATGAGCAACTAGAGACATAGCTAAATGGATGCATATTGAGGCCATAC
>NW_022959537.1:0-260 GCF_012274545.1 Fukomys damarensis | reverse complement strand
TTTTCCTAGTCTTTTTTTAATTCCTTTTCCTGTTCCCCCCTTCTCCCTGTCTTACCTCTTCTTCCTACTTCCCAATATCTACCATCTATTTTGCTCTTTATTTACCCTTTGAGTTTCTCACACAAGCAATGTCATATTTGAACTTGTGTGTCTGAATTTATTTCACTTAAAATGATGGTCTTGAGGTACATCCACTTAACCTAAAAATGTCTCAAATTTATCCTTTTTTACTATCTATCTAATCATGAGCAAACATCCAA
>NW_022959536.1:0-669 GCF_012274545.1 Fukomys damarensis | reverse complement strand
GATATTGTTATGAATAACAGTTATTAACTTTGAAGAACACTGACAGCATTATTGATAATATTTAGATATTTCTTGGCATAGCAGTGTTTTTTAAATCTAATTTAGTAGGTCATGTATCTCTAAAGAAATCTTCAATTTTTTTTTAACCTTCTTTCTGGCTTCTAAGAGTACTTATCAAAAAAACATTTATGAGAACATATCACAGAAAATTTCAGTGTAGTTAGAAGAATGGAGATAGATATCTAAATATTCAGGTAAGTATTGAAAATGTTTATCCGGAAGAATAACACGTAAATACTCTCTTTTAACTTTGCAATGTACTGTTATTGCTATTTACAGGGTCAGGTTCGTGCCGCTTTAGTTATTCAGACCCCAGCATCATCGTGTCATATGCCAAGAATAGCACTGCCGACTGGACTCAGCTCGAGAAAATTAGGTTTGTTGCAATTTGGAGTGTTTTTATAAATGACGATGTCCGCGGCTTTCTCCTTCGCTCTCTGTCTTTATTGTAGCCCTCACGTTCTCTGTGTGGTGTAACGGATGGTTGATGGAGCTGAATTCCATGAGTACACATCCTCTGACCTGTCTACTTCAGGAGGATATTAGCAGTGTCATTTTCCATTCAGAACGTCCTGTTATCTGCAGTCCCTGTGTCAAATTATGCCAGGT
>NW_022959535.1:0-1813 GCF_012274545.1 Fukomys damarensis | reverse complement strand
TGTGTGTGTGTGTGTGTGTGTGTGTCTCGGGAGTTTCTCTGTGTGTGAGGACCCCGACTCCTCATCATAGCTGAGTGAGGGTGACGGGATTGTCCCCTTTCCTGTGCCACCTGCTCAGGATGGAAGGACACAGGAGTGTGGGCTCCTCCAAAACCCTCATCAGGGCCAGGGATTATAGTGGCGCTGTGCTTGCCTGGCGAGCACAAGATTCTGAGTTCTGTCCTGGTACCGGCTGGGAAAAAAAAAAAAACCTTCATCAAACAGGGTTATATTTGCAACGTAACTAGCAATATTAAAAAATAATAAAAGCAAAACCTTTCTCCGGAAGTACATGTTCGTTAATTTAAAGACGAAAGGAGAGCTGGGCATGGTGGCACACACCTGAAATCCTGGCACTCAGGAGGCTGAGGCAGGAGGATCGCTGTGAGTTTGAGACCAGCCTGAACTACAGTGAGACCCTGTCTCAAAAAAAAAAAATAACCAAAGTAGAAATTTAATTTTAAGATCCTCTCTTCCTGAAAAGAGTATAGTTCTAAACAAACTGGCCTCTTTGATGAGAGAAGCAGACGCATCAGACTGGCCTGACTGCAGAGTAGAAACCGTCTGCCTTTCGCATAGACGCAGCGCCCCTTGCTGACACATAAAGCCTCTGTTTAATCTGGGCTGGGCTGGCGGGGTTTTACCCAGTTAGAAGACTCTTGCCTGGAAGTCAGCTATGATGTGGCTCGTGTGCAGGAATGTCTGCAGTTATCTACGCTTTCAGGTCAAAAGAAAATAAGTGATTATGATTATTTCAGTGAGTTGAGGAATGTGACTTAAATTTTACAGATGTGTCTGTTTTGTTTCCCAGAAGCTCTAAAAGTGAAGAGGCCGCGTTTTGACGTATCGCTGGTGTATTTAACCCGGAGATTCATGGATCTGGTCAGATCCGCTCCGGGGGGCATCCTGGACTTAAACAGGGTGGCAACCAAGCTGGGTGTGCGCAAGCGCAGGGTGTATGACATCACCAACGTCTTGGACGGCATCGCCCTGGTCGAGAAGAAATCCAAGAACCACATCCGGTGGATGTGAGTGGGCCTCCGTGGCTTCTGCTTTCTGCTTCCATTCTTGTTACGTGACAGTTCTGTCCTTATACCACAGCAGATGTTAGCATTGTTTGACAGCATGGAACAAAGACAGGTGTGATTCTCTCTAGGAAAAGATTCTGTAAGATTTTCTTGCCTTGTCCCACAAAGGTCTTTCTTTAAAATTTCTCAGGACTGAATGGAGAACATAGGCATGGAAAGTCTTTTCCGAGGGTCCAGCTGCTTCTGGGTGGAAACATACAAGGATGAGAACGGGTGCTCGAGGGGCACCGCCCCAGGAGAGTGCGGGAGCCGTGGCCTTGCTCAGTGCCCTGTTCACGGAGCACTAACTGAGTAATGTCAATTCGATCTGAAGGCAAGGACAGAGGCGGGGTGACAGACCCCACTGACAGCCTTTCCCTTATTTCCCATGGGGGATGGGCGTCGTGGCGCACACCTGTAATCACAGCACTCAGGAGGCTGAGGCAGGAGAGTCACCACAAGTTACAGGCCAGCCTGGGCTACAGAGTCGGACCGTGTCTCAGAAAAAACAGCAACAAAAAAGAATATCATATTCAGAAAGAACGCACACAGTGCGAGAGCCTGCAGACTCACAGTGTGGTAGTGGAGGAGCTGTCGCTGCGCAGCGCTCTGTGGCTCTGCAGAGCCTCAGCTCTTCAGGATCTCGAGGCTACTGCTAAGGGTGGTTTGTCTTCCACAGAGGATCCGACCTGAACAGCTTTGCAGCC
>NW_022959534.1:0-2459 GCF_012274545.1 Fukomys damarensis | reverse complement strand
GAGGGCAGTGTCTTTCACGAAGGTGGGATGCACTGGATATTTCCAAGAACCTGCACATGGCACTGCAGTTCTAATGGGTAGTGCTGGGGTAGCGAGTGGGGTGAGAGCTCGATGAAGGGGACAGGACAGGCTTCCCGATACACTCCCTGTGACGTGTCGTCTACAATGAAGGGAAAGGGCGGCTCCTGTTCATTTGACCTTCAGTGTTCGGAATGCTGAAGGAAGGTAAGTCCCTCCTCCGCGGTCAGGCTGAGGGTTATTATAAGGATGAGGATTTCAGTGAGTGATAGCATCGGAATTTCTGTACCTGGGTAATGGAGTGTGGCGTTCCTAGTTGGTATCATCATGAGATTTCACCTTAGGCTCAGCCACAGTGGAGGATTTGGAGGACTGGCCTCTGGGAAGGTAGGAATCAGGTTGAGGGTTAGGGTTAGGGTTAGGACAGGTGAGCATGACACGGACAGATTTCACTCAGCAGACAATTTGGGCGTGAGAGGTAAGGTGAGGGCAGTGACTTTTGTGAAGCTAGAATGTACTGTGGTTTTCCCTCGTTCCTGAGCGTTGACGCCTTGAGAGAATAGGTAGTGATTGGCCATTGAGTAGTGTTACAGCTATATTGAGGTGATGGAATTGATTCTGCATTTGACTCCCTGTGTAGTGTAGTGTGTGACGGAGCGGAAGGCTTCGTGTTCATTGGACCCTGAGTTTTAGGAATGATGTAGGAATGTAAATCCTCTTTGAGGGAAAAGGATAGGGTAAGGGTACAGCGGAGGATTCCGGAGAAGGATAGCTTTGGAATTTTGCTACCTGGGTATGGGGCTGTGGGTTTCCTAGTTAGTGTCAGCAAGAGATGGCACCTGAGGCTTAACCACAGCGGAAGATTTCAAGTGCCACCCCATGGCAACTTAGGAATCAGGCTGTGGGTTAGGGTTAGGGTTACGATTGGTGAGCATGACCCGGACGGAATTCACCTGCCAGGTAGATTGCCTGTGCGAAGGAAGGTGAGGGCAGCGCCTTTGTTGAAGGTGGGATGGAATGTGTGTTTCCCGGGACCTCCCCATTGCAGCCTCGATATAATCAGTAGCGACTGAACGGCGAGGAGTGTTAGCACTCGATTTTGGAGACGGAATAGGCCCCAAACTTTCATCCCCGAGTAGTTTCCTGAGCGTTGGACGGTGGGTGTTGGTGTTAGTTGGACGTTCACGGTGAGGGCTGATGTAGGAGTAGAAGTCCCTCATCTCGGGTTGGGGTTCCTGATAGCGCTAGGGATAGGATTCCGGTGAGTGATAGGCTGGCAGTTGCCCTCCCTGGCTAATGGCGTGTGGTGTCCCTAGTTAGTAGCGGCATGATATTTCACCTTAGGCTCAGCCACAAGGCTGGATTTCAAGGACAGCCTTCTGGGAGTGTAGGAATCAGGTGGTGGCTTAGGGTTAGGGTTAGGGATGCTGAGCGTGTCACAAAAGGAATTCTCCTGCCGCGTACTTTGCGTGTCAGCCGGAAAGTGAGAGCAGTGTCTTTCACGAAGATGGAATGCGATGGGTATTTCCAAGGACTCACGCATTGCACCACAGGGCTACTGGGTAGTGCGGGAGGCGAGGGGTTTCCGGTGAGTGACAGCCTCGCAGTTTCTGCACCTGGGGATCGGTGTGCGGCTTTCCGAGTGAGTATCAGCGTGAAATTTCACCTTAGGCTCACCCACAGTGGAGGAGGTCGAGGACCGCCCTCGGGGAAGGTAGGAATCAGGTGGTGGGTTAGGGTTAGGGTTAGGACAGGGGAGCAGGACACTAACGGAATTCACACAGCAGACAATTTGGGCGTGAGAGGTAAGGTGAGGGCAGTGAGTTTTGTGAAGCTCAGATGTGCCACGGTTGTCCTTCAGACAGGAGCCTTGCTCTCTTGAAAGAATAGGGAGGGAGGGGCCATCGCCTGGCGTTAGAGCTACATTTAGGGGCGAACGGATTCCTAATTCACACAGCAGACAATTTGGGCGTGAGAGGTAAGGTGAGGGCAGTGAGTTTTGTGAAGCTCAGATGTGCCACGGTTGTCCTTCAGACAGGAGCCTTGCTCTCTTGAAAGAATAGGGAGAGAGGGGCCATCGCCTGGCGTTAGAGCTACATTTAGGGGCTGGAACGGATTCCTCCTTGGACTCCCCGTGTAGTGCAGTGTGTGACGGAGGGTAAGGCTTCGTGTTCATTGGATGCCGAGTTTTAGGAATGATGTAGGAATGTAAGACCGTCCTCTAGGCTGAGGGATAGCATTAGGGTTAGGCGGAGGATTCCGGAGAAGGATAGCTTTGGGATTTCGCTGCCTGGGTGTCGGGCTGTGGGTTTCCTAGTGAGTGTCAGCATGAGATGGAACCTGAGGATTCACCACAGGGGAGGATTTCAACTGCCGCACCAAGGGAAGCCAAGGAATCAGGCTGTGTGCTAGGGTTAGGGTTAGGATTGTTGAGCATGACC
>NW_022959533.1:0-269 GCF_012274545.1 Fukomys damarensis | reverse complement strand
ATCTGAAACTATACTACAAAGCCACTGTGATAAAAACAGCATGGTACTGGCAAAGAAACAGACTTAGGATCAGTTAAACAGATTGGAAGATACAAAAACATATCCAGATGTACTCAGCCACCTCATCTTTGACAAAGGAGCTGACCATCCTCCGTGGAGGTATGATAGCCTTTTTCAATGAATGGTGTTGGAAAAACTGGATTTCCACCTGCCACAGATTAAAACTGGACCCTTATCTTTCATCATGCACTAAATTAAAATCCAAGTGG
>NW_022959532.1:0-213 GCF_012274545.1 Fukomys damarensis | reverse complement strand
GTTATTAATATCTTTAAGACCCAGGCCTATCTTTAATCAAGTTATTTCCTATTACCTTTTAAAAGTAAAAATAAGACAATTTTCAAGTTGTTTGCTTTTTTATATATTGAAATATATATTTTTTCATATATTGCATGAGCATGTTATACCGTATTAAAATCTGTTCAGTTTTACAGATTTTATCATTTATTTAAAATACATTAGGCTAAGGGC
>NW_022959531.1:0-520 GCF_012274545.1 Fukomys damarensis | reverse complement strand
TCTTGAGACTCTGGAAAGGATTGGTGAAATAGTCCAACGGGCCTTTTGCTATTTTCCCAATTTGCAGGGAAGCCAGAGTAGACACAGCAGGTTCTGCCGTAGGTCTACGCTTGTGCTGTGCATGCTGTTAAGAGTGGTAGGGAGCTGCTTCCTCCTTCATCACTTAACTATTAACCCACAAGTTCACTCCTCCAGCAGGCTGATCTCTCCACAGCCTTTAGTTTACCTCTCTGACAGACTGCCTGTCTGCCTATCTGACTGTCCTTGGGTTGCACTGTGTCCTTTAAAGTTCATTTCACCCTACATGCACCCATTCCTGGTCATCTCCCTTGTGAACTTCTCTGTGACCCCTCCCCCTTTCCCAGACCACACCGATTCCTCTGTTTTCTCTGAGCTCGTAGAATTGATGTCTGGATTACTCATCCATTATTAATCTAAGTCTGAAGAGCAGCAGGTGAAGGAAGCAGTTTGGGGACTAAAATGGGAAGCTGAATATCCATAAATTGTGGAGGTGAGAAGG
>NW_022959530.1:0-217 GCF_012274545.1 Fukomys damarensis | reverse complement strand
TATTCTTTGAAGTGTGTATGTGTGATCACTTAGATTTCTATTATTAAAATCATGATACTCTGTGTTTATGAGGACATTTTGCTATATTCTATGCTGATGTATCTTCTAAATTGTTTCAGAATAATCTTCTGTTATATTGCTTATATATTTTGCCACTTTTTCACATGCAGCAAAGCTATCTAACATAAATAACATGATATTTAAAGTGATGACATTC
>NW_022959529.1:0-315 GCF_012274545.1 Fukomys damarensis | reverse complement strand
TCAACAATGAAATAATAGAACTGAACCAAGCTTTGGAACACATGGACTCAATAGATGTTTACAGAGTATTCCACCCCACAAAATGAGAATATACATTCTTTTCAGCTGCACATGGATCATTTTCCAAGATAGACCACATATTAGCTCACAGAACAGGACTGAATAAATGCAAAATAATTGAAGTCTTCCCCTGTATATTATCAGATCATAGTGCAAACAAGCTGGAGATCAATAGCACAAGAAACTGTAGAAAAGCACATGGAAACTGAACAACACTCTCCTAAACAATCAATGGATTAGAGAGGAAATTAAAGA
>NW_022959528.1:0-770 GCF_012274545.1 Fukomys damarensis | reverse complement strand
TCTCCCCCAAAGCCCATGGGAAATGCCCTAAAGGCTTTTGTTCTTCTTTCATATGATCCTGGGGATTGAACCCAGAGCCTTCACACTGAGCTACATCTTCAACCCTTTTAAATTATTATTATCATTATTTTTAAAATTTTGAGACAGGGTCTCACTAAGACACTAAGTTGCCCAGGCTGGGCTCAAACTTTCAATCCTTTTGCTTCAGCTTCCCAGAGTGGGAGGATTACAGGCATGCTGCACCATGCCTACGTCTTCAAGAGCTTTAAATAATTATCCCTAATATATTCCGAGGACCCTACCTTTCTTCTATGGCCAATTGATCTCTACTGTCATTCGAATGTAAATAAAAATTGCAAAAGAATATATCTAAATCTGTACAAATAAAGGTAAAGTTTTACTGTTCTATAATAAACTTCAAAGGCTTCTAAGCTTTGATTAAAACTCGGATCTAGGTGACACTGATCATTAAAAATTTCCTTCTAGAGTTCGTGCTGGTGCCAGCCAGAACTGGCACCAATTAAGAAACAGGACACATTTCCAAATTCTTAACCTGTCTGTTGTATTTGTTCCACAGATGATAACTTTTAAAACTGCACATGTTTTTCTGTTTCTTAGGGAAACATACACATGGCAACCAGTGCACTCATTAGTCCTGACTGTCACCATCAGATGCAAATGCAGATAGAAACTGCTATCCGCCTACTTATTCAACTGTTTCCTTACAGACACAGATGCTGATGTTGCCAATGATTTCTGGAGTTTTCCTT
>NW_022959527.1:0-240 GCF_012274545.1 Fukomys damarensis | reverse complement strand
CAGCCATCTCTAGATGTCTGTCTGGGTCTGGAGAAAGTCCCATGTAAATCTGATGAGTTGATCACCTAGCTATCATATAGTGTCTTGAAAGAGAACTGAATACTTGTAGATGAATAGAATATTTGAATTTATTGTTCCTTTAATTTCAAGTGTTGAGTCTGTTGGTGTTGATAACTGACACTTTTTGATTAGTTTTCCTCATGTTGGTTTGCTGAATTTTCTCAGATTTCCATGACTACA
>NW_022959526.1:0-240 GCF_012274545.1 Fukomys damarensis | reverse complement strand
AAATGTTTATCTCAAGCACTTGCCTAGCATATACAAGGCCCTGGGTTCAAACACTAACACTCCGCCCAAAAAATGTTAGCCCCTGCATTTATATACGCTATTTTTTCAAAATAGTTTAGATCGGAACTTTGCTTCATCAAGCATTCAACAGTTAAATGTCTTCAAAGCACAGTAGTTATAGTATCATCTATCATAGTAGTTAAAATGAGTTGCATGGTATTGCAGTCACAAACATTTGGA
>NW_022959525.1:0-203 GCF_012274545.1 Fukomys damarensis | reverse complement strand
TATCTAACTTCTAAACTTTAAACATGGTGCCCTTTCAATAAATATGGCAAAATGATAACCTGCTCAAGAGACAAGAACTCTGCATTGTATTCCTCAGTTTTCCATTGACTTGTGAGTAAATTTGAACAGACTTCTTTATGCCTCTAGCTTTCAATTATTATTGCTCCAAATTCATCCATTTGTTCAACAAATATTTGGAGGGT
>NW_022959524.1:0-250 GCF_012274545.1 Fukomys damarensis | reverse complement strand
GACCTTTTAGGAGCAGCTGATAAATTTATCTCTTAGCACTCTTGGTGATCTTTCTGGTGGTGCGCAATCTTTTTAATGAGCTGAGATCCCAGTTGTTGATTCTTTGTGCAAGTTCCCATACTACTGAAGATTTTTTTCATAAAGTATTTTCCTATGCCAATATCTTCAAGAGTTCTACCTAACTTACCTTCTAGCAAGTTTAGTCTTTCTGTTTTAATACTAACATATTTAATCCACTTGAATTTTAGTT
>NW_022959523.1:0-216 GCF_012274545.1 Fukomys damarensis | reverse complement strand
ACCCAGAATCCACCTCTAGAAGGAGACTCCAGCACTCCAAAACCAGGTACCATGTCTGTTGCTGTATCTATTTCTAATAGAAGGTTGTTGAAATCTCTAAATCTACTAGTAAAAGTAAATATTTATTTTTTCCTTTAGTATCTCTCAACTTTTCTTTCCTGTATTTTGATGTTATTTTGTTGGACACATATACTATAAAGACAGCTAAGATTTCTT
>NW_022959522.1:0-284 GCF_012274545.1 Fukomys damarensis | reverse complement strand
ATTCAACCACTCACCTGCACCTATCACAGGGCTTGCACCCACGTAGTAGAGCACTGGCCGTGTCCCCTCCCGGTCACAGGCTGACTGGGGGAGCCACGACAGCAGTCACTGCCCAGCTTCGCAAGACAGGACGGGTCCACAAATGGTCACCCAGGGACACGAGATCAGAACGCAAAATCTGAACTACACCCCTTCCTATTGCCCTAAAGAACAACACTGTGTCACAGCATCCTGAGCCGAGAACCACCTGTATTGAGAGTTCCTTGCTCCCATTCATCAGGGTT
>NW_022959521.1:0-1119 GCF_012274545.1 Fukomys damarensis | reverse complement strand
GTTCAAAGAGTATTTTTCTTAAAACCTGAGCTGCCCATGAGTGGATTTGCCTTCCTTCTAAGGAGCAGGCTCCTTCTCACTAATTTTCTCAGGAAAAGGCCTGGGAATCACTTGCCAAGGCCGTCAAGGATGAGATGGCTGCACAGTCAGGAAGAGGAGACTGGGGAAAGGAGGAGCTGTAGGCTCCTTCAGAGTGGAAGATTCTCTGAAACGGGCTGAAACCCAGAACTTCACTCTCCATCTCGTCCTTTGCCATTGACAGAAGAGTGAAAAAACAGAGGGCAGAGTTTGGTTTAATTCAGAAATGATCTATGGTCTCCTGACTGCATAAAATAGGAAATTTTAAATTTTTCACGACCTTTTCATTATATAGTCTAAAGTAGACACTTCAGGGCATCATATAAAAATGAGAAGTATTGCACAGTATGAATTACTGACATCATTAAACCATTGAGGATGAAGTTGCTGAAAAGGCTCATAAGAGCTTTTGAGCACTGAGGGAAGAAGATTTTAACCAGAGTGTGAAATATAATCAAATTAACATTTTAATTCAGATGCTACTCTGACTCCTATTTGCTGGGTTTTCCAAAAGAGCTCTTTTACCAGGTGAATACTAAGAGCAAATTGTCTGTGTGATATGAAAATGTCTGAGTCTGTACAAGATAAGAACAGCTAATATTATAGAATGATTATTAAGTGGAATAGCAGGATGTGTTTGTACATATGAGTGCATAGGAAAGCAGCATAGAGATTATTAGGAACACATCAGTTGGTCGAAAGTGGCCACAATAGAAACAGCTGCTAGGTGTTTGTTCTAAGGTAAACAGGGATAGGCACTTAGAAATACATTTCCTTCAGATAAAACACCTGTCCATTTCTCAAGGAGACTCAAGTTCAAGAAAATGGTTCCATTTGGGGGTGGGGCTTCTGACAGTCATAATGCAAATCATACCATCAAGTCAGAGTTCTGATTGAAACCAGGTCTATCCACTGACTGTATAGACAATGGTGTCTCTCAGGACACAGTGAGTCAAGCTCTTAAGTTCCGCTATAGAATGTCATTCTTTGGAGTTATGCAGTCTTACACACAAAAGCTACCCAAAGAAAGGCCAACATACA
>NW_022959520.1:0-333 GCF_012274545.1 Fukomys damarensis | reverse complement strand
GTAGATTAGAGATGGAGGGTGGTGGATAGGAAGTGGATTTTAAAAAGAAACAAGCTCCTTAGGAACATGTACCTATTTCCCAAGATGAATATAAATGTCATATACTGCAAACATGCACCTATAAAATTAAAATTTTAAAAATTAATAATGTTCCTTGGTCCTGACAAATAAACTTTTACTGCAATATAAAAATTAGTTAGCATAAGTAAAACAAATCAGTTTTGTCTTTCATCTAAAAATGTCTTTTGACACCAAAATTTTCTCAGAGCGTTTTTCATCTCTGAATTTCTCAGGGTGTAGATTAAGGGGTTGAACATGGGCGCAATGATGGTG
>NW_022959519.1:0-219 GCF_012274545.1 Fukomys damarensis | reverse complement strand
TAATTTAGGTATTAAGGAAGACTTTTTTGCCACACCTAGATGTCCAGAGGTGTGAGCTCTTTCCTCCCTGTCCAAGAAGAAAAGAAGAAGGCTTTGAGGGGCTGGCATCTCTCCACAAACCCCTAAGGAATGAGGCCGCAGCATTAGTTTGTCCACGTGCATTTTGGACAGGGGGAAGAAGCATCTGCTGACCCACTTGAGGGCCCCTGGAGAAGAGGC
>NW_022959518.1:0-245 GCF_012274545.1 Fukomys damarensis | reverse complement strand
AATTTACTGTGTTGAGTTGGCATTGTTCAGAAATGGACAGCCATATTGGTCTAGAAATGTTAAATTTTTTTTTCCCATTTGTACAGGGGGTAACGCACCGTATTAAATATGTAAGGTCATATCTACGTGGGTTTGATTACAGAAACTAGTAAAGTATTCTCTAAATAATGGGGGAAAAAAGAATAAGACTACAAGAGCAAGAAGCAATTTAAATATGTTAAGGGACCATTTTCATTTTCAGAATT
>NW_022959517.1:0-475 GCF_012274545.1 Fukomys damarensis | reverse complement strand
CTTTATTTTAAAAACAAAAGCTGACTTATGGGAAGCAATGAATGCAGTCCTATAAGGAAAATTCATAGCCATGAACTTTCACATCAGGAAAACAAAGCAAGCTCAAATAAACAACCTCATACTGAATCTTAATTTCTAGGAAAAGAAGAACGAATCAATTTGATTCTTATTTAGACATTTGTGTAATAGTAAAAACGTCTAAACGTGTAGTGGAAGTGGGAGTGGTAGGGGGAAAGCTAAGTAGGGTAAAGAAAAAATAAGGGAAAAGTTAAAAAATAGAAACAAAGTCTCTGTAAATAGGGAAAGGTGGACGAGTTGATGGGAGGGTAGGGGAACGGGGAAAAAATAATAGCCAAAATATATCATGAAAAGGTACAAGATCACAATAATAAATCTAACCACATTGTATAAGTAAAATGTACCAATAAAGAAAAAAAGGCAAAATATAGAAAAAAGAAGCACAAATCAAGCCTAA
>NW_022959516.1:0-318 GCF_012274545.1 Fukomys damarensis | reverse complement strand
GTTCTCCTGTCTATCGGCCAGCCACAGCATGTTAAGACATTTTGGCCCCTGGTCACAGCTAAAGCCTCAGTGGTCCAGTGTGATGTGGTGCTTGGGACGAGATCGCACCAGCCGAAGACGTCCTTCATCTGAATCGTTCCTCATTGTTCTAGAGTTGCCGCTGCTGCTGCCCTTTGGGTCATCTTTCCTATTTGCTACTCTCCCCATGTCCTGAACTCTGCTTTGGTCACGTGTTAGATTCATTTCTCCTGATGGACTAAATAAAGGTGTGGCAATCTGGGGGTCTTTCATGTTTGCTGTCTAGAGCAGCATTGATCA
>NW_022959515.1:0-1048 GCF_012274545.1 Fukomys damarensis | reverse complement strand
TTTGTAAATGGGGAGGGGAGGAGGTGATGAAGGGAGGGCAGGGACAAGGGGAAAAAATGAGAACCGAGACCTGTCACGTAAAGGTGCAAGATCCCAATGATGAATGTAACTGTACTGTGTACCTAAAATGGACCAATAAACTCAATAAAAAAAGAAATTTCAGTCGTTCATGAAACTTAAAGTCTAGAAAGTACAGTACTATAGCACATCTAGTGAAATAATACACTTATTTGCTTATGTAGACAAATTCACCAGAGTTTGAACCTTTTGATAACACGATTGTATCTTGCCTCCAAAAGATTGCTCCAGAAAAAAATTTTCACTAAAGATTTATTTACTTCGTATCTGATGATCATATGAGTTTATTATATTACTTATGTCTGAGCAGTGAGTAATGTTAAGTTTTAGGGTTGTGAGTCACTGTTCTGTAAGTAGTGATTTACATTAGAATTAAAGTGTGAATTAAAATGGGAATGTTTTCCAAATTCTAGTCCAAATTAATCTTTCTCACTTTAATTAATGTTGTAAACTTCATCTTACTATTTTTAACATATAATTGTCTTCCAATTTTTTAATATTTTCATGTGACATATTCATTTCTTCTCTCTTATTTTTCAATAATTTGATTTTCAGGTCAGTCTTATATACATCATTGCTTATACTTTCTCAGAAATTTCCTACCTTTTTCTAAATATAGCAAGTTTGTTTCTGTAGCTCAGGGAATTTCATTCAATAAAAACTCAAGCTGTTGAGTTCAATATACCATCAAGTTAATTAAATTAAATAAAATATATTTCAAGTGGCTTAAAATACATTTATCAAGAAAAATCAATTACATATTTGGAATGGTTTATTTCATCAATGGGTGTTATTTTAAATTAACCTTAACTAACTCAATGTATGTTCTTGGAGTTCTTTATTCTGAGTGACAAAACAATTATTTCTACTTTCATATGCTTTCCAGACACCTTCACATACAAAATAAAGTTCTATGTGAACATTTCATTTCTTAGAAATAATAAAAAAGCTAATAATAATGATGATGATG
>NW_022959514.1:0-1476 GCF_012274545.1 Fukomys damarensis | reverse complement strand
CCTGCCTCAGCCTCCCAAGTGCTGGGATGACAAATGTGCACCACCACTGCACTTGGCAAGGGATGTGCGGGGGCCACCATGGCTCCTCTCAGAGGAGCTCAGGAGGGCGCGGGGGCCATGTCTGGAAGGTCTAGCAGAGTGAGTCAGTTCTCTTTCCCAGGAGACTTCGGGCTGCCTCCTGCGGAGGAGGGGAGGCCTCTGAGTCCTTGAGGGAGAAGAACGCTGTGCAGACAGAGCATCTTATCAGAGCCTTTCTTTCAACCATTTCCTCCAGCCCTATTTTCCTCGCTGATTGTATCTCAGGCCTCCAGCGTCATCCTGCTGAAAACCAGGGCTCATGCATCCAGAAAGGGCACTGGAAACCTGACGGGGATGGGGGAGGCTGTGGCGATGTTTTCTGAGGACAGGGCTGTAATTTCAGAGCTAGGCAGGCTGACACTGCAGGGACAGAAAGTAGTCAGGAGAGGCTGCAGAACCTGGTTTCTTCCCCCACTCCAATGGAACCCAGCATAAGCCATCAGCTGGGCTACTTTAAAAGCAGATGCCAGGGAGGGCTGTGGGAACGGGTCTGCCTGCGTTCCGGTAGGGACTCCTTGGTGTTCTGTGCTGGCGATCTCCTGCAGCCCTGAAGAGAAATCAAGGGGCGGGCTGGCAGGGTTAAGTGTCTGCTTTACAGCTGAAAAGTTGGCCCTTGTGGAGATGGCATGAGGTGTGGTACCTAGGGGGTGGGAGGTGGAGGGAGAAGGATGAGAGAGTCCCAGACCTGGAGGCCTCTTGCAGGCCGAGTGGTGACAAAGGCACACAGCCCGCTCCGAGCCTCAGCTGACAACACCCGCTCTAGGGGTTTGCAGTGAGGATTCACTGAGACACTTCTTATGCTTCTTACGACAGTGACCGGCCCAGGGCCAGGCACAGTGGAGGCAGGGCTTGTGTTGCTGCCGGAAGTGGCAGACGCTGGTCAGTGCTGGGGTCCAGCCAAGGGTGTGGACAAAGGGAAGGGCGGCCAGGTGCACTCACTGGGGCTGGGGCAGTGATTTCAGGTTGCCCTTGGCTGACCTCTGGCTTGGTTGGCCAGAGGGGGACAAGCTGACGAGGGACAAGAGCTAATGCACTGGGTTCTCACGTCTTGGAATCTCACTACACTGGCATGCGTGATAACAGTGAAGAGAGCAGATAGCATCACCACTCATGGTCATTGTTCCGCTTCCTGTGTCCCATGGAGGGAAGGGACCGGGTGCAGGGCACAGACCCCAGCATGACGCCGCCATGTTCCCAGCAGTGCTGGTGATGTTGGCATCGTACTGGCTGCCACCTGAGCACATTTGATGGTGCGTAGTGGGCTGTGTGGCACTGCACAGTGGGGACGTCTTATATGTCACCTCTCCCGGCCCAGACACGTCTTTCGGAGGAGGCAGGTACTTTATGGGTGAAGGAAGAACTATTCACAGAACGTCAAGGAGGTGCCAGCTTCCCCTT
>NW_022959513.1:0-305 GCF_012274545.1 Fukomys damarensis | reverse complement strand
ACCTTCACTTGAGCCAAGTAAAGGCCAACAGACCTCGGGTGAATTTAGTGAGCATGTGGGGGACTTCGGAGGAGAAGCCCTGGCATGTGAGGCTATGACCATCTGTACGCCTCTGTGACGCCAAATCTTGAATTACAGTCTCACAAGTCAGGCACCAGATGGCTGGGGCAAAGATGGCAGGGGGAAGGGCGTTTGACACTGTGGGATGTCCCGCCATAGCCCTTGGTAGACCCCTACTTCCCACACCATCATGTGACTTCTTACACATGATCATGACTTACTCTTGATTAAATGCTTCATAAGTA
>NW_022959512.1:0-213 GCF_012274545.1 Fukomys damarensis | reverse complement strand
TGTGTTAACATTAATTCCAGAGTTGTGAACCAGGAATCATAAGTATCTCTCATTAAAGGAATTAATTTGTATTAAAACTAAGTAAATGGAATTTGCAAATCATGATGAATTCCTGGCAAGGCTAAGTTAAAAAGTTGTTATCTGATAAACTTGAAGAATATCAAGTATCAGTTTTCTGGAAACTACCTGAGAATTTGCAATATTTGTCTGATA
>NW_022959511.1:0-223 GCF_012274545.1 Fukomys damarensis | reverse complement strand
TTTTTTTTTCTTGCAAAGGGAGCCTGTGACAGAGTATGAATAAACGTCCCAGTGAGTGTGTGTACAGCACAGACAGGAAAACTGCAACAGTCCGGAGGGTTTAAGTGCATGTGTCCAACTATTGAGCAAGATGACACAAGGCAACACTTTCTGCACTGCTTTTTGAAAAGAGAAAAAAACAGCCTATCCTTTCTGTTCCCAATCCACTTCTCTTTTTCACAGA
>NW_022959510.1:0-260 GCF_012274545.1 Fukomys damarensis | reverse complement strand
AGGACCAGCTGAGTGATCAGGTGGAGGACGCACAGTCATATTTCCAGGAGCCCGCCTCTGCCTTGGGTGACATCGACCAGGAGCATTCACTGAGCATTTGATCACATCCATAGAGACAGGAGAGAGGCCTCACAGATCTGCTTCAGAAAGTGGCGAGAATTAGGTGATTATATTACGAGTGAGGGGTGTGTTTTGCAAGGATTAATCAGTGTAAGAAACTTTAAACCTTTATCATATATTTTGATCATTTGTCACAATTT
>NW_022959509.1:0-512 GCF_012274545.1 Fukomys damarensis | reverse complement strand
CCTGGCAGAGAAGGCCCAGTCCCGTCGGATGTGATAAATGCCATATTGGCAGTGGAAACACCACGAACTGATGTTAGAAAAGAGTTCCCAGTGCCAGTGTGGAGACTTAGGAGGCTCCTGCAGTCCACAGATTTACCAATTGGAAGGATGGCGAAAAAGTTTGGAGGTGAAGCGTTACAACTGTTCAAAAGTCCTGTGAAATAGTTTCCTAAACACTGATGTACGTGAAAACCACTGACAAATGCAAACTGGCTGCTACATTGATTAAATCTCTCTTAATAGGACACGAAATGGTGAAATACAGAGTATCCACTCACACACTTGTGACATCTGGGATGTGGTTATGAATATGGTTGATTCACTCCACCCAGTGCCACCAGGACTGAGGGACAAAAGTCCTCAATATCCTCAGAGCATCCTTTCACTTGTTTCTTTAAGCAGGAGCCAGAAGTCTGTCCTGAATGGATGGGCATGACACTCACGGCCTAGTCTCTTGCTGCTGTCCCAACACT
>NW_022959508.1:0-233 GCF_012274545.1 Fukomys damarensis | reverse complement strand
CACTGGAAATGTATCTCCACTGCAGTAGTGCCAAGAGGTGGGAGCTTCCGAATTGATCGGGTCAGGAGGGCGCAGCCCTCTGAGGGGAGTAATATTATCATGTGAGTCTGTCAGCCACCACGAGAATGGGTTCTAGATAAAAAGACAAGTTCAGTTTCCTTTCCTTCTTCTCTTCCAATGCGTGCGCGCGCGTACACACACACACACACACACACACACACACACACACACAC
>NW_022959507.1:0-376 GCF_012274545.1 Fukomys damarensis | reverse complement strand
AGTAAAAATGACTGATACACTTGTGAAAGTAATCTTGAAGGTAAATGGTGAGGTCTTCATAAGTAAGAAAGATGTGTAATTAATTTAGTTTTTGGTTTTCCGTTTCACAGTGCTAAGCCAGGGCCTTGTATATGCTAGGTCAGTGCTTTACCACTGAGCTACACCCTCTGACCCAATTTAGTAATTTAGAAAGAACTTCAAAGGAGGCCATTTTAGCAAGACCCGTCACTAGAGAGGACGGGTGCCTCATAAGGGAGAGACACTGGGCACCGAGACGAACAAACTCCTTTTTGGTTCAGGTCCCTTATGGTAAGTAACACCTTTATGCCAAAACATTTTGTGTGAATCTGGGAGATGAATGCAGAGCCTGTAGGCC
>NW_022959506.1:0-351 GCF_012274545.1 Fukomys damarensis | reverse complement strand
GCAGCAGGGGGAAACAGTAAACTGAAAGATCCATAGAAAGAATTCATCTGAAGAAAGAAAGAGAAGAAAGTAAAGAAAAACAACCAGAGACTCAAAGACTGGTAGGACAATATCAAATTAATTTACATATCTATACGTTGAAAGCTTGAAGGGAGGAGGGAGATATTCTCAAATTCCCTGCTCCCTTTGGCTGCCTTGGCTTTCCTTCCCTCCTCCCTGTGAGGCCTCTCAGAGGGCAGGCAGAGTTGATGTCAAACATGGTGGCTGAGAAGAGGCTCATCCTTCAAAGCACAGGCACCCTAAACGCAACCATGTTGTTATTCTTGGCTTTAGTCTGGCCTGTGCGGTAGG
>NW_022959505.1:0-620 GCF_012274545.1 Fukomys damarensis | reverse complement strand
GTGTGTAGACTCACATTCAAAGCAACCTCTTTGACCTGAGTCATGAAATCAGGAAGCCATACAGTTATGGTGGCCTCTCAAACTGTGCATAAACCAACATAGACGACCAACTCAGCTTTCCTGATAGGTCATCATTCAGACTTGAATAGCTCTGCAATTGGAGACAAAAGCACATATAACACATCCTCCTGCACAACATCCTGAAAGAATAGCTTGCAAAAACAAGCATTGTTGTCTTGTGAAAATTGGTAGCCTTGTTAACCTGGACTGTACACATGCCACAGTAACTCATTAATCCTGCCTGACCACTGGGCCTCAATATACCCTGCTACTATATCACTTCATATAGTTATGGTGCTCATCACAGGGAAATACTGAAACCTTTTCCAAAACTTCACAAGAAATGTCCTTGGCAGCAGGCTGAGCAACTCTTCTTCAATAATAAAGGGCTTCTGTGTTTCAGCAACTCAGTCAACCACTAAGAATGATGCTCTCAGTGCAGACACATTTGATGAAGTGGTGGCCTTCAATAATTGCTTTTGTTCTTTGTGTTCACATTTCTTTCCTTCACAAAAGCTTGTTTCAAAGCTTGTTTTTAAATGAGTGCTTGATCTTCATGT
>NW_022959504.1:0-1300 GCF_012274545.1 Fukomys damarensis | reverse complement strand
TTGAAAATTCTTCTGTGATTCTGATGGGCTTTCCTTTTAATGTGATTTGTTTCTTTTCTCTTATTGCTTGTAGTATTTTGTTCTTCTGTTGGGTTTTGGAATCTTGATTATTATATGTCTAGGTGTAGATTTTTTTTTATTGTGGCTAGTTGGGGTCCTATATGCCTCACTTATCTGGATGTCAAATTCTTCCCGTCTGTTTGGAAAGTTTTCTGTCATTAATTCTGTAAACAGATTTTTAAGTCATTTGCATTTTCTCTTGCTACTTCATGGATTCCTATCAGTCTTATGTTATTCTTCTTTGCATCATGTAGAAGTTGTTGGATTGATTTCTCATTATCCCTTACAGTTTTTAAGCTGCTATCCTATTTTCCATATGTGAGATTCTATCTTCACAACCTTGTGCGTACACTTTCAACAGAGTTTTTAATCTCCTGGATATCTGTTTGAATCTGTTTTATGGATTCCATTTCTTTCCTATGTTGGGCATTCATTGTTTACATTTATTTCTTATGCTGGGCCTTCATGGCTTCTATTATGGTCCTGAGCTCATCTATTTTTTTTTCAGTTTCTGTTCTAGAGTCTCAAATCATGACTTTCATTTTGCTGACCATCTCTATGGTTATCTAGGAAATTATTTCTCTTTTGAATTTTCCTAGAACCTGATTGATGTGTTTTGTTACTGCCTGTGCTGTGATTTCTGAGTGTCCTGGTGGTTTGCTATCAGACTTTTCATCCTCCTTTGCCCTACTGTTTGCCATTGGTGAACTAGAAATCTGTCTTTGTGTCTTGGTTAAGTGTTTTCTCATTTTTATTTTTGCTGTTGGGTTGTCCTTGATTCAATCTCTGGATTATTAAACATTTGTAATATCGTTGCACCTCAGCCCCCAACTCTCTAATGACTCATAGACATTCTCACTTTCACAATATCAGAGAAAATAGTTAATCCAATCATTCCCTATCCCTTGTCCCAATTGGTACAATCAGCAACACAACAGGATCAATCACCTCCTGCAAATTGACCACTTGTGGTAGTCATCAATCCATCACACATCAATCTTGCAAATTAAATTAAAATCAAGAAGCATCCCAAGATATGTTTGCAGTGGAAAACTCCTCAACATGGTATATTTACTATTTGGGATGGGGGCCTAGACCTAATTAGGATGCGAAGAGTAAGCAAGTAAAAGAACTGGAGAAGGTTTCAAGTGAAGTCAGAAGACACAGAATGACCACCCAATCTTTAGGAAACTGTAAAACTCAAAAGGGATAGACAGAGTGCAAGTATAAGGACAAGAAT
>NW_022959503.1:0-247 GCF_012274545.1 Fukomys damarensis | reverse complement strand
ATACCATTTTACAAATATTATTTTATCTAGACTAGTTGGTTACGTCAGTTCTTGATTCAGATCGGGAAAGATTTATGGTGTCATTTCACACATACAGAAGTATCAAAGGTAGGGATAATTAGTAAAGCCCTCTTTTCCTTTTGCTCTGATGTCAAGAGTAAGTGATTGTCTACAGTATAACAGTAAAGAAATGATTTGATCTTTATATGTTTTCTATTTTTGATACTCTAAGTGCATATGCTTGGGT
>NW_022959502.1:0-266 GCF_012274545.1 Fukomys damarensis | reverse complement strand
CACTTTTGTGTGGAACATTATTCTTAACTGTCATCATTTTTGTTGCCACTCTTGTCTCCTAAGTCTTCAATTAATAGTTGATTTAATGGAAACTCTGTGCCCTGGGTCGTGCCTTGGGTGAAGAATTCATGAGATAAAAACCACGGACAGTGGTGTGGCCTGTGCACCGTGAGCAGGATGCATGGACAGGAAGTGCAACTAAGGACAGCTCTGTGGCTGGATGTGAGAGATTGGGGCCAGTGGTTCTATAGGAGGGGGAGTTGCAA
>NW_022959501.1:0-200 GCF_012274545.1 Fukomys damarensis | reverse complement strand
GAAGTGATTATGTATCAAGGGATGCCAGAGAGTGCTGAGAACCAGGAAAAGACCACCAGAAGCAGGGAATGGGTGAGCAACGGTTCCCCTGAAGTCTCAGCGGGACCACAACCCCCACGTGCCGCATACCTTCAGATTTAGAACTTCCAGAACTCTACCAGACTGTGTTTCTGTTTCTGTTGTTTAAAATTACCTGCCTG
>NW_022959500.1:0-208 GCF_012274545.1 Fukomys damarensis | reverse complement strand
CACAGTCTGGGACGGGGTGGCTCAGCTGTCAGCAGCGGTCAGCACCTGTCCCAGGGTGGGCTTGTTGGCACAAGTCACCGGGAGGATGGCGAGATTCCCAGAACAGAGGTAAGCTGGTGGCTCTTGCTCTTCCTGGGTTCTCCACGTTCTTGTCAAGTGTCCCCCTTCCTGTCCCTGTCCTGTCAGAGGAATGAGAACCACTGGCTTT
>NW_022959499.1:0-230 GCF_012274545.1 Fukomys damarensis | reverse complement strand
TCTTCTGTGGTGCAGTAAGAATGGACTCTCTTGGATATTTTCTGGAGAGCTGGCTAACCAAGAACGTAGCTGATTTATATGGTTTCTGCATACTGAATACTAATGCAATGACTATTGTACCCTCCCCTTCACATAACTCGCTGAGTCCAGTGTCCTCCTCTGTTTTGCTCATTGTTCTATCCCTGGGGGTTGCAAAACTAGCAGCAAGTACCAATATCAATTGCATTAAG
>NW_022959498.1:0-758 GCF_012274545.1 Fukomys damarensis | reverse complement strand
GTACTGGGATGGAACCCAGGGCCTCACTCCGGCTAGGCACGAGCTCCACCACTGAGCCTCACGCTCAGCACCGAGTTGTCAGAGTTCGGCTATGGGCGCCCAGCAGGAGGTGACTGTGTATGTTCAAGCAAGCACGGCCAGAGGATGCACAGGGTAAAGCGCTTAGCTACGCCATCAACACAACGTAAAACACAATACATGCTTTCCGAGGTCTTTCTTCAACCCATTATACAAAGGAATAGGAATATAGGATGAAAAAAGATTTTAACTATTGCCCCATCAACACCAGGGCTCCTTGGGGTTAGGAACTAGGATTTCCACCATTTGTACAGCTATTCCTTGCATGAGGTTCGAGACTTAGTAAGTGGTCAATAAAGCCATCTGATTATACGGGATTTGTCCCAGGTACGTCCGGAGGAGAAGGTTTACCTTCTTCACTCTGCAGAGACAGTTTAGCAAAAGCTTCTTTTCGGTTTTGTTTTTTTTTGGCAGGGGCTGGGCTTGGTGGTGCATACCTATAATCCCCGCTTATGGGAGGCTGAGGCAGAACACTTCGAGTTGGGAGGCCAGTGATATCATCTCCAAACAAACAAAATGTTAGCAGAAAGGAAAGAAGGGAAAAGAAAAAAGTATGACAAAAGGAAAAAGTGGAAACAAAGTCTTTGTAATAGGGAAGGGTGGAGCGGATGAAGGGAGGCCAGGGGAATGGGGAAGAAATGAGAACCAAGATCCATCACATAAACGTACAAGATCACCAG
>NW_022959497.1:0-3350 GCF_012274545.1 Fukomys damarensis | reverse complement strand
AGGTGCTGGATACCCCTGGTAGATGTCCCCAAGAAAAATTCAGTGTAAAGTTCCCCAGGGACTTCAGAGGATCTGGTTTGAGTTCAGACAACATGATAGATGACAAATGTTCACAGTGTTGTGGCCACTTGGGATGCAGGTCTTTTGGGGACACAGAACAAGCTAGAAGAGTAGGGATAGGAAGAAGCTGACTAACCCAGGACCCATTGTGGGCCCATATGCACTGGGCAGTAGTGAGGCTGTGGCAGGATGCCAGGCTTAGCAGACAGAGGGGTGCTCTGCCATGGTCTGTGTCTGTTTGGCCTCTAGACAGGAGACTTTCTGACAGGGTCTAGACCTTCCACTTTGGTCTCAAACAGTTTTGCTGTAGTTCAGCATTCAGAGTGCTCCTGCCTGTCTTATCTCTGTGACAATGGGCTCATAAAGTAGCTCAGCCTTGACCCCACCCAAGGGATGTCCCCACCTTACCCCTTACAATGCCTTACCACCACCTGGAGTCTGATTGTCATTATCCATTTACCAGTACAATTATTTAAATATGGGATGACCAAAATTTGCGTATTTTTGTTAATAACAGGGAATATATAAAACTGACAATTTTATCATATTATTCAAGAATCAACTAGCTGAAATGACACACACCCAAGTGATGCTCGGGATAGTAAGTATGTAAATAAATGGGCTGCCTGAGTGACAAACTGTTAGGTAGTTAACAGAAAGGAGAGAAATCCTTGCTGCAGATCCCTCCAGTGGCCCAAATCCCAGCCAGCAAACTCTGTTCACACCCTCAGCCTTCAGGGTGAGGAGGCAAGGGGAAAGGTCATCTCACAGCCCCAAATTAACATTATATTGTGACCATCCTGGGCCAGGTGCTAGCAGCACTTAAGAAAAAGGAGCATGTTTACATATTGGACTTTTTTAAGTCTGTGTTGGTTCATATGCTGTGGTAGCTAATTGAAAACTGTCCTAAGCACCAAGGCACAAGGAGTTAGGTTGTAGCTCATTGGAAAACTCCTTACATCATCCACAGATGTGCCCTGTTATCCCCACCCCCAGTCCTCACTAGGCTCAAGAGGGCAACCAAGAAATTGTTGGTTGCTGGTATCTCTTTTAACCTTTCCACTATGAAGACACCACGCTCCCGTATCCTGACCACTCTGAGCACCAAGCACTGGGGCTGCTTAGAGACACTGCCAGCCCCATTGAATGACCACTCAGAGAACACAAACTAAGGATGGAGCCCATCCCACTTGGTGCTCACCAGGCCTTGAGACACAGGAATCCTAGGATACCACCCTGCTAGGCAGTGCCTTCATCCAACTTTTCTTGTTTATTGGAGTCAGCAGAATTGATTGAGATAGACCATGAGGCGATGCCTCCATTTGATTGTTAAGAAAGGGATAACCAGTGGTCATTGTCGTCCCAGGGCTCCTGTGTAGATCTAGTGTGAAAACAATAAAAAGACCTGAAAAGGCAGAAGGCAGGTGAATGCTAAGCCTTACATAGATCCATCCTTGTTCTGTGTCTTGTTACAGGATCCAATACCTATGAAGATGCAGCTGCCTACATCCAAACACAGTTTGAAAACAAAAACCGCTCACCCAACAAAGAAATTTATTGTCACATGACTTGTGCCACAGACACGAATAATATCCAGGTGGTATTCGACGCTGTCACCGATATCATCATTGCCAACAACCTCCGGGGCTGCGGCTTGTACTGACCTCTTGTCCTGTATAGCAACCTATTGGTAATGATTCCAGCACTCACAGAACAGCTTGCGTGCACACAGACACACACAAACACACACACATATGCACACACACCACTAACAAATGCAAGTTGGTAAATAAACTTTACAGAGGCATAAAAAATCTTATATATACACAAATATATACTAGAGAAATCTTTTTAGTTTGTACTAGGAATTGCTGCAGACAGAACTGACCACCATCCCATAGCTCATCAAGGTTTTCCTGGGACACACATCATAGGGGGAGCCTGGTTTGAGAGTCTGTCCTTTCAAGGACAGCTTTAGGGTCTTAACACAACCCACTGCTGTGCAAAAGAGAGGAAGAGGGAGGCCTGGCCCTGGCCAGCTGTTCCTCTGCATCCCACCCACCAAGGCTGCATACACTCAGTTCTGTCTTGCTCTCATGCCAGCTCCAAACCCTCTAAAAACAGCCAACACCCTAAATGTCTCCCTTCCCTCTCCCCACAGCAACAGAAACATTTAAGGACACTTCTCTCTTGGGTGGTGGTGGTGGTTAATTTTAAGACTAGAAGAATCATTGCTCTGATCAATCCACTGTCTCCTGAGTTTTCTTTATTCATGTGAACAAGGCAAGAATCAGACAACAGGGAGACTTGGTCTGCTTTCTGAAAGCAGAGGGGAGGGAATCTGTGAGCCATGGCTCCAATCCACCTGTGTTGAAGGCAGCTCCCCTCCACATGGGAGGGAGGGGCGAGGAGGGGTCAGCAATGGCCCAGGGGAGGGCAGACTTGCAGACCTGACCTTAATCAGCATCCTGTAAGGGTTCCAAGGCCACCTGGGATGGGCCACATTTGAGTTCTTGATTCCTTGTGAGTATGCCCCACCTGGCCTTGTCCCAACATTAGTTACGATTTCCTAGGGTTTTTTGGTTGCTTGCTTGGTTTTTAAAATCAAAGAAAATGGTCAGACTGGACCCCTTATCTCTCTCTCTACAGACTGCTTCATGGACTCTTTGCTGTTGACGTTGATCTCCTGGTAGCATGACCTTTTGGCCTTTGTAAGACACACAGCCTTTCTGTATCAAGCCCCTGTCTAACCTATGACCCCAGAGTGACTGATGGCTGTGTATTTCTGTAGAATGCTATAGAATCCGGTTTTAGTTAAGTCTTTACATTTAGAATTTGAAAGAAAAACAAAAGAGAACATTTCTCATGTGCTTTGTAGCTTCAAAACAGGAAAAGGAAAAACTCGCCATTTCATCCACATTTCTTTTGAAATAAATGTACACATCAGCACCCAAGCCCTCTGTCCCAGCTCAGTGTGGCCCAGTGCTTGTCTGCACCAGGGCCTCGTGTGTGGCGCATTGGCAGGTGGGAATGTGCTTGGGCCGGGCTTCCCAGAGGGCCATGAGTCACTGCAAACCCTTTGCCAGTCAGTCACCCAGACACCACAGATACCACCAAACGGTGGCTCTCCCCAGCCCCAAGCCACTGAAACCACACTCTTCACTCCAGGTTTGTACAGAAAAAGCACAGCTCTCACTGGCCAGTAGCTGCCAAAAAGAATACCTATCACACGTAGAATTATAGCCCTATAGAGACAATTCCCCAGCCAACCCCTTTTACAGATTTTTTTT
>NW_022959496.1:0-215 GCF_012274545.1 Fukomys damarensis | reverse complement strand
AGGAAAAATTATTGGAGCTTCATCTGTGTAACGCTGTATGTGGTGTCACTGCACAGATTTTTTAAAATGTCATGGATTTAAACATAATGATTTACTCATTTTAAGTAGCTTCAAATTAGCTGTGAATAGCAGTGAAGAGGCTATTAATCTGAACTCTACTAGAAATGAAGAAATGTTATCCAACTGATGGTGTAAATAATTTCTTATTTTTTATC
>NW_022959495.1:0-260 GCF_012274545.1 Fukomys damarensis | reverse complement strand
AAATTCAAGTGGATTAAAGATCTAAATATTAAAACAGAAACACTGAACTTGCTGGAAGATAAGGTAGGTAGAACTCTTGAAGACAATGGAATAGGAAAAGACTTTATGAACAAATCCTCAGTAGCACAGGAACTAGCACATAAAATCAACAACTGGTATCTCAGCTTCTTAAAAAGCTTCTGCACTGCAAGAGAAAACACCAACAGAGCTAAGAGACAACCTACAATGTGGGGAAAAATTTTTACCAGCTGCTCCTCAGA
>NW_022959494.1:0-558 GCF_012274545.1 Fukomys damarensis | reverse complement strand
AATCAGGAGGAAGGGTGATACCTTCACAAGATTTGGGGATCTCACAGGGCCTGAACACAGCCAGCCTTCTCTGAGGACGAGGTGCCTGTGCTCCAATGGTCCCAGTGGCCACATAGCAGTGCAGGATTCTGTTTACTGCCACAGACTCAGTGAGCCCAGGGTGAGGGCAGGACACTGAGATACCACCGAGCGTCCCGGAGGCCTCAGCTGTTTCCCTTCATTGACCTTTGGCCACTCGTCTTTACCCTCTGACTCTGGTGCCACCTTCCTGGCGTCTGGTGTTTCTGCGGCAGGATGGACTTCTGCACCCTCGTGCCTCATTCCACCCTAGTCCCTTGCTCAAGTCACTTTATTTTTTACAGTAATTATTGACTTTTTCCTCAAGGAAATTATTTGCTTCAACTGTTTTTGATAGAGACTTGCATTTTTAACACAATAAAGCTGAAGAAATGTAAGAAGGAGTGATGTTCCTGAGTGACAAAGGATAGCTTCAAAGTCTTTTGGTCTAAAAGCCAAGGAGGCACCATTGGCACCGCCACCTCTGCTGTTGTCCTTTTG